>NC_030852.1:21163580-21380218 GCF_000208745.1 Theobroma cacao
ATCTTGATGTTTATTTGAGGAATTATGATGAATAATGATGAATTATGAGCCTAGAAAAATAAAGAAAATTTTCGGAGCAAAAATACGAATTTTTACCCACTAGGGGTATTTTCGTAATTTGCTATCGAGACTGATAATTTGCACCACACTGAGGAACATTAAGTCAATTTGGGTGCAATTGAGGTATAGAAATTGAAAAAAATTAATTTGGAGTTTAAACGGACGCGTATGTCAATTTATCGGGTAAAAAACCGAAATAGGCTAACATCTCGTTTAGGCAAAATTTAGACATTTTGCATTTCATATCATGCATTAGTAGTATAAATTAGTTTATTTTGGTTTAGTACCAAAGTAGTAAACCTCTTAATTGTACAATTTGTCAAGGTGGCGAATCCTCTGGTAAGGGTAAAGAAATCGCACTCGATGAGTAATAGTTGGAGTACCCGAATTTAGTTTTCAAAAACTGTGAGTAAACAATTATCTAGAATAGTTTTATACAATTGTGTGATTTTATGAAAAATGAGTTTAAATAGTAAATTGCTATGTTTTAAGAGAAATTGTGATTTTATAAATTTTCTGGAAAATCGAATACTGGTTTTGAAAATAGAGTAATTGGAGACTGCCTACTTGTATTGTAAATTTGTGGTTTTAAATTGAATGGCTTATGACAATAAATGAGCATGAATGGCTAAATTGATTTTGGTGTTAGAATTATTTGTATGTTTATTTAGCCTTGAGAGGCTAAGTTGTGATAAATTACCATGTCATGCAGAAAAAGATTTTATAAATCAAGTGGTAGATAAAAGATTAGCTACTGCAGTAGTGGGGGGTTCCATGGGCCAGCCTATTAGAATGGCACGGTAAACTCCTTTATATTCTCACATCGGTCGTAGAGGCGCGTAGGGTATCTCCTGAGGTGGGCTTTTTGAGTGCACTTCACATGGACCACCGCGTGAGAGTGAGACTCAGCCAACGCCAAGGAACGGCTATGTTTCAAAATAAAAATATGATTTATGTGAAATATGAATTTTTAACAGCCTTGGGGGACTCAGTTGGATACCCCTGGTCCAGGTGTCACCGAGTAGAGGATTTGGCATGAGCTAAGTTTTAAGTAATTCACGAGCCATATTGATTATTTGGTTGAAATGAATATTCGTGATGTGAAAAATTTGCTGAAGTTAATTATTTTTTAATTGTCTCCATTTACTCACCTTTAGATAGTTTAGATGGTGTTTGTTTACTTACTGGGATTTTATAATCTCACCACCCTCAATTCCCCACATTTCAGGTTTGGGATAGCCGGTAGATAGCCGATTGCATCAAGGACTTCAGTTAGCCTTGCATTGTCAAAATTATAGGTCCACAGACTCGCATCTTATTGGTTAGTTAGGGGCCCACGTGTCATTGTAAAAGTAATTTTATACTTTAGTTATTTGATTTAAAATATGTATGAACATATTTAGTTTTTACACCATGTTTTTGGCGAGTTTCGGTATTATCGAAGAAAAATGATGAAAATGCCCCTGTGAGCCAGAAAATAATATTTTATTGTTTTGATTTGGAAACGACTTATGATTTCTTGAAATGCAAGATTTAATAACTGTCGCTCACCGGGGAGATGCAGAAGCTGATGCTAAGCCTTGCGGGGTTTTGATCGGCATTCGGGGTCATGAGTGTCTATCGGGACGTCGTAACGGTTGTCACTGGCCCGATAGGAGTTCCGGGTCGTGACATACAACATCTAGAGTATATAGTGATGTTTATAATGAAAAATCTAGACATATTAGTTTAAGACATAATTATATTATAGAATTAATATTTAGTGGGTAATTACCACAACATATGTTAAATCTGCAAGTAATTTGGCAAATCCTCTAACAAAAAGTTTATTTGGTAAGTAATATTACAAAAGGAATGGATTTAAGACTCCTATTAGACACCAATAGAAGGAACCCAACTTTGAATTAGTAATCTCTAGTTACAAAGTGCAATGAATAAAACCAAGTTATTGTAAAGTGTTTGTAATGCATTATTATAACCCATTCCTCAAAATCCTGTTTGAAAATAGTGCAATCCATTGAGTATAGAGGTTGAGTTTATACTCTTAATGGAGTTTGAATATTAAATTATGCAAAAAAAAAATGTCTAGAGTAATGGGGACATTAATGAAAATTCCATAAGAAGAATTTGAGAAATTGTCTTGTAAATGTTTGTTATGAACAAGATAAGCACATTGTCGTTATGGTGCTAAAAGTAAACGACCATTTCCAAAAATATAAATGAATATTATGTGTGATATATCTTCAATTCTAACACTAGGAGTCAAGGTTCAATCTGCGAACACCATCTACTTCATTAAGGTTTTGAGATGCATTCGTTAATCGATGGTTCAAATAGAGAAATACCTTCTTGTATGCGTAATATTCGTTTGTGTGAAAAGCAAAAATAAATAAATAAATATATTTTATTAAAAAACCAACATTTCAAACCAGTGAAAGATTGTTAGATAGTTAGTTAATGTTGGTCTTATTAACGAAAAGTTATGACTAAAGAGTTTTAAATAATTACCTCATTAATATAACTTTTTAATAGTTGTACTATGAAATGTTATTAGATATAGCTTTTAAATAATTGTATTATAAAAGGAAACAAGTTTTTTCATTAAAAGACATATATGTTGGCTTATTATATATATGCATTTTCATTAATTTGATAAGTGTGTTAAGGACTTTATTGTATCTTAGAAATTAAGAAAATACTTTAAAGAAAATATTAATTCATGTCCTCAAAATCATTCTCTTCTTTCTTCTCAAACATTTCTAACAAAGGCCACCAAATAAATTGATCCATTTTGCATAACAATATATATATCACCATACGAGTGAAGCATCCACTCGCATTGCCCTCAAGTGACGGACCATCTTTCATTGATATTTGATTATGCACAAATGGCCAAGTACAGGCCATAAATGTGATAGATTCCATCCAGTCACATTGTCAAGGCATGCGAACAGCAAAAGCAAAAGCAAAAATTTGACTAAAATAGAGCTAAAAATTATCAAGAAAAAAGGTGATGGTTCAATTAGGATCAGCCCACAGAGCCATTTTGGAACCAAGCGGCACCGGCCTGTTATCCTTCCACTGCCAAGAGCGGGAAGTCTTCGCTGCTCTGTGAAGCCAGCCTCACGCGGTGCCCTCCACTCTAGGAGCCATGAGACCCAGAGCTTTCGCTCAAATGTTGTGACTCAACTCCTCGCTTGGAACGGACAAGTCAGATATTAGACCACTAAGAATCCAACTCAGTAAGCTGACCCAATATCCCATCACTATAATGCCCCCGCTTGGGTTATAAACTTGCGCAGCTAAGTTCGGCGTACTGGGATGCTTCTTATGCTGTATATAAACAAATAGGTGTTTTCATAAAACATCAATGTGGGATGTAGTTCCCTTTTCTCAGTGGTGACTTCTGAAGCCTTATCAGAAACTTAAAATTAAAGTCGAGGTTAGTAATGATGATTGGAGAAGATCCACTACATACACTTGGCGTTAAAATTCTAAAAAATTTCTAATAGAAAGAGAAGCAACACATCTGAACAAGACCCTATTTCTTCTCCATTTTTCGCTCAAATAGTTGCTGCTGCTGCCTTGAACTTTTTGATCAAATTAACCCCTCTTTTTTTTGTATATTTATGAAAAATCTATTGGATTTGGCCAGTTGGGCCCCAAAATCAATGCTCAGACCAAGATTTATAATTGCCGTAGTCATAGATCAACTAGATATGTCTGCCTGATAGACGTCAGCATTATCTAATAGGAATGGAAGCAACCGACCTGAACAAGACCCTAATTCCGCCACCTTCACACAATACTCGCTTGACATTAACAATAGTTTAGAATTGATTTATGTTAACCAATTTTGCCTTAAAAGGGAACTTCGTGAAATTAACTGGTTTTCTGTTCTGGCTCGAAGATCTCATTTCTTCTATAAAGAAGTGGCTATGTGCTCTGTAATTGAAAATTGAAGCATCTACAATAACCAATTATAATTTAAAAGGGGCTAGTGTCCACATTAATATCTTCTTTTTGGAAGTGATAATTCCCTAAAAGGGATATAGGATTACACTTTAGGATTTTAAAGCAATTCTATGACTGCAATTAACGTCCCATCCACTTCCACTTTCAGTAAAGTGATGCAAAGACCTTCGGCCATGGAAAGCCCATTGCTTAACCCCATAGTCATAACCCAGCTGGTAGACTACGTGCTAATCCCAAGCCTCATGTGATAACCCGTTATCATCTCCCCAAAAGCATCTCTGATTATTCCTCCAGAACCTGCAAGCTCCGGACTACTTGAAGAAGAGCCATCTGATTTCATTTAGCAAATTTGTAGGAAGACCATCCTTTTTCTAGATTTCCAGCAATATTAAGACAGGACTTAAGAATGCTTATAGCATGAAGCAGTTTTCCTTCAAAAAGGCTCATGTTTCCTGCTTTCCAAAGGTAGTACCAGCAAGAAATTCAAATCAGATTCCAAGAAGATGAGACAGTAGTGCAACTACAATCTGATTCAAGCCAAGCAAAAAGAGTCATTAGTCCAAAGAATAATGGCACTAGACAGTCACCAAGAGAAGACCAGACAGGCAGGGCTAGAGTACTACCCCTCAAGACATTCTGGGCATCTTCAGAACTATCAACTATCAAGACATAAATCACAAGTGTAGTCAAAACAATGTGAGGAGCAAGCCAAAGAAAGAATTTTTGTCAATCAATCAGGAAATTTCCTAAGCAATTCCAGTTTCTATCATCAGTGGGACATCCCAACATGCTTATGGCAATATCATTAGCAAATTTGAGACAGAAGAGCATCTCTATGATTAGCAGTGTGATGTTATAGGAAACTCAAAGGAAACAGCATCAAAGTTCTAAGACCCACTAAAATTCATTAGATGAGCAACAATTTAAAATAAATTTCAAAACACAATTTTGGATAGCAAAAATCTTTATAGCAGTAAAATTTGCACAATTATATTTGCATCACCTTACAAATGCAAAACAATAACCCCACATATTATGACAAATAAACTTATAGCAAAACAACCCAACCCAACATAATAAGGCAAAAAAAAAAAGATTAACCCAAAAACTCAGTGCATGGTGAGACCAAACTTCTGTAGGAGGTTGTGCATATTAGAAACAATAGCCAAGCTATTACTAATAGACTCTTTAGAGCTTCGAACTTGAGATTTGACTTTATCAGCAACCGTCGATCCCATCTCTTGCAACCCGTCATTACACGTTTCCTGATCAGACATTGCAGCACTAATCCAAGTTTGGATATCGCTAATCTTCTCCTTAGTCAAAACTAGCTCCTTCCCGGAACCCACCTGCATTGCCGACACTGAGTCATTGAGTCGACTCAGTGCATCATCAAACAGGGTCACGCAGTCCTTTAAAGCAGGCTGAGAGTGGAGATCATTGAGGGATTTGAGTGATGAAGAGAGGTTTGAGAGATGATTGATGGCCACTTGGAGAGAGAGCTGAAGGATGCTTTCTGGGTCAGGTTTGGTAGAGGCGCTGAGAGAAGATAGAGTGGTGAAACAGGACTCAGGGAACCGAGTCACGTTGCAGATCGTCCTGATAGACTCATCCGAGTTAGAAGAAAGTGAGGGTGAGGCTGTGTCAGCTGGTTCTTTGATGGGTTCCAGCATCACCGCGGCAAGTGTTAAGCCGACGACCAAGGTGAAGATGAGGATGGCAAAGATGGCTATGGCGGTCGAGACAGGTTTTTGGGATGGGTTTTGGTTTTCGAGGTGGCTTACTTTGTCATAGCCTCTGAAGAAGTTAACGGGATCCATGGTGAGTTTCTTCGGTCTTGCTTTGTTCGGATGATAGGGTCGGGACATAAAGGCAGCTGCGTGTCTTGGGGGTTGAATGGCAATGGATCTGTTGATTGAAGGAAATGATGATGTGGGCAAATATGATTTGACCAGAGTTTTCCATTTGGTATTTACGCGGAGTTTTAGTCCAGCGGGCAGCTGCAGGTCAACAAAAGCTGTGTGCAGAGACAAATTCCAAACCAGCCAGCCAGCCATGGGAATTTTTATTTTTTGACATTTTGTGATACAGAATTGCAACTGTATACTTTGGCTACTTCAATCCCAAAATCGATAAGCTAGGTAAACAGAGTCATCATCAATTCACAACTCAACGTACAACATCATATGCCTCCCTGCTACTGCATCATACTCAGTTTGGGGAAATCTCAATTGGCTGATAAATAACATTTTCATCTTGGAAAATTCCCTAGCTCTAAAACTAATATTTGCCCCACTTGGAGAGAAACTACAATTTAACACCATATTCATATTCTTCAAGCTAGGGAAGGATAATCTGTATGCAAGTAAGAAAAAAACGGAAAAACATTATCTTGGAAGCTAAAACAAAATTCAGTAAAACACGATGTCCAAAATATAGCAATCAAAATTTCATCCAAATAAACACCAAGACATCACTTTTCAAGTCATGTAAAACTAGCTTTGATGAGATAGTCCTACTATAACTATCCGCAAAAAGATCAAACCCCATTACTCATTCTTCATCTTCTTCATCTCCATCTCCACCAGCAGCCTTCTTGGCAGCTGCCCTCTGATTCCTTCTCTTTACTCTTCCAGGACGCCCACCACCAAATGGACTAGTGAGAGAGAAATCAATGTGCTTTTGTGAATCAACCCTCACCATAAAAGAAGGAATGTTGACTACCTGCCTGCCAACCCTGTACAGCCAGAAAAAATTTGAGCAGACTATTGAATTATTGATGGACAAATGATAATTATACTGCAATAGAATCACAACTGAAAAGAATTTAACAAAATTGGATAAACCAACTAGATAACACATCAAATAAAAACAAAAATATATGTGTTCGTACATACAAAAGTTTAATAGGATTGAGTAATCCATCAAGAAAATAGAGCTAAAGCTTTCTAATGTCCACACCTTGATCATTAAAAATAAGTTGATACAATAGAGCTACAATCTTATTGCAGTATGCAGAACTAGAAGCAATAAAACACAGGAGATTGCCCCAATATTATCCAATATTCAAGTAATAGAGGCAAAAAATTGTCCCCCCTTCAAAAGAAAAAGTGAGCAATTTGTCTTGTGTACTTCCTATATCAAAAGATATACTAACCCATATTTTACTACCAAATCTTCTTTATTTTACAGTTTAACCAGTTAGTAGTCATACAGGATCGAGCAAAAGCAACTTATAAAGCTAATTATCCAGAAAAAAGAATACATCAGAAACATAATGGTCAACAGTTGAAATCAATAGCAATCATGTTCCACTTGCATCAAAACACTATATAAGCTCACCTAACATGCCTCTGCCTGATAAGCACTCGGGCATGGTGGATAGACTTAGCCATTCCAGCCTTGAACACAAGAGTTTGAAGGCGCCGCTCAAGGAAGTTCTCCACAGTCAAGGCCAAGACATAATCAAGCTTGTTCTGGCTCTCATCCAAAAGCCCATATCGGTTCATCCTGCGAAGAAGAGCCTCACCCTCAAAGATCCGACGTGGGTTCTTCTCATCAAGGGTCAGAAGGTCTCTTGCAGCATTTCGAATGCGGCTTAGAGCATACTGAACTCTCCAGAGTTCCCTCTTGCATCGCAGCCCGTACTCTCCCACTAGCCTCAGCTCAGCATCCAATCGCTCCTTTTCATAAGGACGACGAGGCTTCTTAAATGTCTTCCCATCTGTTATCATTCATGATTTTACATACAATGAGGGAAAAAATCATAAACCAACAAACCATTTACCAAACGCACGTACACACTTCAGCTCTGAACACTCAATGAGTCGATTTTGTTAGGACAAAGGCAACACCTTTTGTTTTTCATGATCAATAAAATAAAATAAATATACTAATACCCATATTTCCATTTTTTTTTTACTTTTACCGTCTGGCTTATCAGCTACCCAAGAAACCCCTTTACCCTCCCCTAATCAGCTCTCCATTTACTAAGCAAATCTAAACTGAAATCACAAATAAAATAAAACCAAATTCTTTTCCCCGCAAACAACAAAAGCCAACAAGCTATTAGGCCAAAAAATTGAAACACAGACAAGACAAAAGATAATATAAGATCTATACAAAACATCTGAGGCAGATCAAAGTTCAAAGAAAGATTTTTTAACGAGAGAAAGAGAGAGAGAGCTCACAGTTGCGGTAAAAGGAGACGTGAACCATGGTTGTTGCGCGGAGGCGCCTTGTCTCTTCAACACTGGCTCAGGTGCTGTCGTCGGCCAAGTAAGGCAGCAAATGAGGCAATGGCGAGCTTATAAGGCAACCCTAAAAATGCAAAACCCTAATCCTGGAAACTCAAAACTTGCTGTTGCCAAACACGCCGATTTTTTTTGAATTGAGAGTCATTTTTCTTTAGGCCTAGCCCAAAAACAAACCTAAATGAAGTCCAAAGCCCAATCTTAGTATCCGTATCTCAGGTGGGTTTCCTTCGACTTCCCAATGTTACATTTTTTGGGTCCTAATTTGTTTTTCTTATTTGATTTTTTTATCAAATTAACTTAAAAACAAAAACAATTCTTTTATGATTATCATTATACATCAAATTATATTACGTGTACCTAATATATATATATATATGAGAAGGTTTTTTCATATGATTATTATTTTGTTGATCTAATTTTCAGATTTCATGCTTTACTCACATAAATTATACATGTCAAAATTTAAATTAATTGAAATTTTTTAAATATTTATTTGATAACAATAAAATTTTAACCATTAAATATATAGGTACATATTAAAAAAAAATATTATTAATCGATTTGACATAAATATTATATTAATTTGAAACTTTACATGCATGACAATTAGTTACAAGTGGATGATCAGATCTAACGTTGGTTTGTTAAAGTATTAATTGTTTATAAAGTTAATTCTTTTTAGGATCTTTTCATTATACTGATATTAAAAAGAGTTAATTTATCATTGACCCATTATATTTTTATTTCCAAAATCACATCCACAACATTCATATTTTTCATAGTGAAGTTGCTAGACAAGAACCTTTTGGTATTTTCAACTTGTTCTAGATTGGTACAAGAAATTAACATGTTATTTATATATAAGCTAATAATGACTTATTTTTCTATTGTTGAACTTACTATAGACAAATTTATCAGATTTATTAATCTTGTAACCATTTGCTAGAACTACATCAATTTTTTTATGCCATTGCGAAGGAGCTAGCTTAAGTCCATATGAGGGACTTGATTAATTTACACATTCATTTTTTTGCCCTGGAATCACAAACACTTCAGGTTGTTCATGTGCACCTTTTCATCTAATTAACTATTTAAAAATACGATTTTCACATACATTTAGTGAATTACTAATTTATATATTGAAGCTAATGCTATAAGCATTTTAATAATTGCATCAATTCTTACTACTAGTGTATATTTATCAAAATAATTGATTCCAATGTATTCATGTAAATCCCTTGACAACGAGTCTAGCCTTGAACTTGTTTATATTTCTATCAACTTTCATTTTCCTTTGGAATATCCACTCGGAACTTGGAGACAAGCCTACTAGAATGCAAAATTTATACTCATGATTGAGTCCATTTCATATCTTATAGCTTCTTTCCAAAATGCAAAATCTTGAGATTTCATTACCTCATCAAAGATAGTATGATTAGATTCCATATTGAAGCAGTATTCTATAAGTTTATATGCAACCTCCTTTGTTCTTTCAATAAGAAAGATAAAGAAACTTGAACCATATGTTTTTGCTTTTTTAACCTTTTACTTCTTTTAGTACAAGGTCTTTATTCTCTTCAATTTTTGCAAAATTCGTTTCTATTTTATATGAACTTCCTTGAATAGTTTCGTTGGATTGAAGAATTAGTTTAAATTTATTTTTTTAAAGATGGTATATCTTTATTTGATGACCCTATTAATTGCAATTAAATCAATAAGTTCAATAACTAAGAATTTATATGCCTTGCTATTTTGTTCATAGCCAATGAATATGCACTCCATTCCTATTTTTCTCAATTTATTTCTTTTAGATTCTGGAACTTATACAATTGCTCTACAACCCCAAACCTTTTGAGCACTTAAGTTGGGTTTTCTTTTCTTTTTCTTTTTTTTCATAACTCATATAAAGTAACTTTGTTCCTTTTGTGATGATATATATTTCGAAAATGACATGCTTTCAACATTGCTTCACCTCAAAATCCTTGTCCTAAGCTAGCATTAGACAACATGGCATTAACCATTTCGATTAATAATCTATTTTTAGGTTCAGCCACACCATTTGGTTGGGGAAAATATGGCGTTGTTGTTTCATGAACAATTCCAATGGATTCAAAATAATTTCGAGTATAATATTCATCTATTCTATTACTTCTTAAACATTTGATTTTAGTATTAGAATATAATTCAATTTTATGTTTTATGCATGTTAAACTTACCTAAAGATTAGATCTTTTCAATGCATCAAATAAACATACCAAATTCTTGAATAATCATCAATGAATGTCACGTAGTATTTCTTTTCCCCTATTGAAGGTATGCTATGTAAATCACATACAACCCTATGCACCAATTTAAGCATTTTAGAATATCTTTTAACTTTAAGAGATAAATCTTAGTAAGCATGCAAATTTTATAACTTTTTCCTTTTTTTATCAAGAGTAGGACATAATTCTAATTTAGACATTGCAAGCATTCTATAGTAATAAACATGCCCTAAACGATAATATCATAAATAAAATGAATGAATTATATGAGCAAAATCAATCATCTTATACTATCAAAGGTAACATTGAATTTGAACATGCCCTCATTGATATAAAGCTTTCCTACAAATATTCCGTTCTTAGATAGAATAAACTTGCCTAGCTCAAATAACTTGAAGGCAACCTTATTAAGCAAACTAGCAAGTACAATATCCTTCCTAATTTATGAAACATAATTACATTAGTAAGAGTAAGAGTAAGAGTTTTTTCATAAGTAAATTCCCAATCTATGGTACCTTTGCCATTGACTTTAATTGTAAAGGAATTCTCTATTTATTGCACATTTCCTTTCTCTTCCTGTTGGAATGTTCTAAAGAAAGTTTTGTTGTGGAAACATGTACTGTAGCACCTGAATCAATCTATCATGCTTTATTGTCTTCCATGACATTGATCTCAATAATTACCATAACAATGTTACCCTTTGTTATTGTTGGTGCACCTTTCTTCTTCTTGAAGAAGTAATTATCTTTCTTGAAGTGTTTTTATTTTCCATAATGAAACATGCACCATTTTTCTTCCTAAATTTATGGGCATTAATTGGCAAAAAGTTATTTCCTCATTGTATTTTGTTGGAGTTTGCTTCCTCCATTACATGAACTTTTAGCATAAAAGCCTCATTTTTTTTTATCATATTCTTTACAATATTTTTCTTTAATTCGAAGAAGACTCATAAGCTCTTCAAGAGATTTATCTTCCTTTTTATATTTCAAAGTTCTCTTGAAGTCTTTTTATATTGATTAGAGTTTATCACTAATTTAGGACACAATAATAGACTCATCTATATCCATTTTATATTGCTTGAATTTATTAAGGATGTTTTCAATTTGCGTTGCATGACAAATTTGTTAACAATCATGTTATACATGTTCTACCTTGTCACAAGAAACAATTTGTTAATTGCATCCTTTTTCATATACCTTACTTCCAATTTATCTCATAACTCTTTAGAAATAGTTATTAACACATGTCATTCAAGATGTACCCTCTGAAAAAATAATCATTCGAAGAGGACACATGAGCTCTTCAAGAGATTTATCATCCTTTTTATATTTCAAAGTTCTCTTGAAGGTTTTTTATATTGATTGGAGTTTATCACTAATTTATAGACTTGTCCAAATGGCCCTGGCCTATTAGGTCAATTTATTTTTTATTGAAAATGGGATGGGTTGGGCTTCAATTTTTCAAGCCCATATTAAAATCGAGTCTAGATGGGCCAACCCATCTAAATATTGGGCCATCTCGAGCTAGGATGGGCCAACCCAACAAGCCAAAAGAAAAAAAAATCTTTTAAATGGCCAAGTCCACTAACTGGTCTAGCTCCCTTTCTTTTTTTTGCTTTGCCAACTGACCCAACTCACTCTATCGCCCCATTTTTCCCTTTTTCTTCTTTCACTCTATTGTTACTCTACTAGTTTGCTACCATCTTCAATTCTTCATGACTGCATGTCTGCATCTCACTTCTCTTCTCTCTCTTTTTTCCTTCTTTTTGTTTCTTTCTTTTTATTTATCTATCTGTTGCATTTTTTAGGTCAATACTTTCAGATCTTAAATGATCTGTTCCTCTCTTTGATTTCTTTGCCAAAAACGTTATATTTTGATGCATGTTTCTCTCTCTCTCTCTCTCTTCCTCTCTCTCTCTCTCTCTCTCTGTTTATNTTCTCTCTCTCTCTCTCTCTCTCTCTCTCTCTCTCTCTCTCTCTGTTTATGATTCAGTATTTTTTTTATTTTCTCCTTTAGATATGCTTTATCTGTTGACTATTGCTACTTTTACTTTTCTTCTTTTTTTTTCTAGGTAATTGATGATTGGTTTGGGATTGTTCTGAGGAAGTTTGTTGATATAGATCTAGGAAAGTGATGATTAATTGTTCTAATTAGCTGCCTTTCAAAAGAAATTCTAATTACCTATTGGAATTTATTGTATAGTATCATTATTTCACATGTTTTTTTTTAAAGATAAATTAATAATTATATTTAAATTAAATATAGGAATCAAGGCAACATCGTGTTGCATTCGAGCAAAGGGAAAGAAATTTAACTGGAAAAGCAAACTAACCTGTATCTAAATAACAAATGTAATTTTTGTTGAATAATTTTTTTCTACTATTTCTTTTTCCATGGAAAATAGGAAAAAAAAAGCCTTAATTTACCTGTAATTATATGTACAAATCACTACTAAAATCATCTCTAGCTATTTACATTTAACACAAGGCCACGTAGTAAAAATATTGTAAATGTCAATCCTCCCTCCCAGCATTTGTTTTAGTAAGTATACCCTCTTCCTTAAACAAGCACCTATCATCTTTTTTAGTACATGAAATATTTTTTAGTAAGATTATTTCACATGTTTTAGTACATGAAATATTTGTCATTATTTGTTGCTCCTTTTGTTTCCACATTTAATTCCCACTTGAATTGTAGGGTTTTTGTAATCTTTTTTATTTCTTTCACAACTTGTCCCAACCCATAAATTTAGAGAGGGGGAGATGCTTTGTTTTGATTTAGGCTTCTCAACCCATAAATATTTGGATCCACTTTTAATTACTACTTTTTTTCTCTCCTTGTTTATTTTATTTAAATTTTATTTAATCATATATAAATAAATATTGTTGTTCGTTGATGTAAATTTTTAATATTTATTATTCATGTTTATGTTATTTAAAGGTAATGATGATGGATCAATTAGTTGAAAATTGTGTAAATTTGGATGATGATGTGAAAATTTTGAATGAGGGTGCAATTCCCTCCCAATCCCATATATTTGAATCTGAACAATTGAGTAAAAGAGCAAAAAAAAAAACTTCGAATGGTTGGAGTTTTTTCACTAAAATAGGTAAAAAGCAAGATGGAGTAGAAATGGCAACTTGTAACAGTTGTAAAACGGAGTATAAGGTTGGTCATAAACCCGGTGGCTCTAATTATGACACTTGACATTTGCATTGTCACATTAAAACTTGTAAATTTATTTCATATTTTAATCCACATCAAATGCTTATGGATCATGAGAGGAAAGTAAGGGCTAGAAAATTTGATCTTAAGATTTCACATGACATGTTTGCTGAAGCTATAATTAAGCATGACTTGCCTTATGCTTTTGTTAAATATGATAAGATTAAAGTTTGGGCTAAGTATGTAAATCCAAATGTGGTGATGCATTCTAGAAACACTACTGTATCTGATGTTCGGAGGATTCATTTGAGAGAGAGAGAGAAACTTAAACAAGCTATGGTCAAGGTACCTAATAGAATTTGTTTAACTTCTTATGTATGGACAACATTTACTTCTAAGGATTATATTTGTTTAACTGCTTACTTTGTCAATGAAAATTGGAAGTTATGTATCAAGTTACTTAATTTTTGTCGTATGCCTTCTCTACACATTGGAGTTGAATTAGCTGCCACTGTGTTTGATTGTTTGAAAGGATGGGGAATTGATAAAAAAGTTTTCTCTCTTCCTTTAGATAATGCTTCTGCTAATGATAACATGCAAGCTGTCTTGAAAGGTCACCTTCATTTACAAAATAGCTTGATTTGTGATGGTGAATTTTTTCATGTTCGTTGTTGTGCTCATATATTAAATCTTATTATTCAAGAAAGCTTGAAAGCAGTCAATGAAGCATTATTTAAAATTAGAGAGTGTGTGAAATATGTAAAGGCATTGGATGGGAGGATGAAAAAGTTTCAAGAATGTGTTCAACAAGTTGGCATTGATGTAGGTGTTGGGTTACGTTTAGATGTGTCAAGATGGAATTCAACATATTTGATGCTTGAAAGTGCAATCAAATATCAAAAAGCTTTTGCTAGTCTCCAATTTGTTAATAGAACTTATAAATATAATCTATCTGATGAGGAATAAGGAAGAGCAATGATAATTTGTAAATTCTTAGAGCCCTTTTATGAGACCACAAACTTGATATCCAGTTCATCTTATCCAACTTCCAACTTGTATTTCATGCAAGTTTGGAAAATTGAATCCATTTTAAATGAGAATTTGCATAGTGAAGATGAGGTTATCAAAGATATGTCTCAAAGAATGAAAATAAAATTTGATAAGTATTGAAAGGATTATAGTGTAGTGCTTGCATTTGGAGCTATTCTTGACCCAAGGTTTTTTTTTTTTTATTCTTGACCTAAGGTTTTTTTTTTTTTATTCTTGACCTAATGTTGAAGCTTGATTTCTTAAAATTTTGTTATTCTAAGATTGACACTTCTACTTGTCATGGAAAGTTAGAAAATGTGAAGATAAAGTTGTACAAGCTCTTTGAAGAATACGCAAGCAACACTTGTGCATCATCAAGTATTTCTTCTCACTCAATGAGTAATTTACCTACGCAAACTGGAAAGGGAACTAAACCTAAAGGATCAAAGATCTTTAATGCAAGTTTTATATCTTTCTAACATTTTATTGCATGAGAATTTATGTTACTTTACTTATGTTTTGATAATTACTTTTTTTTTGTCTATGTATATGAAAATTGTAGAAGTTCAAAATGTTTCAAAATGAACAATTTATATTGCTAGAAAGTCTGAGTTATATATTTATTTAGATGAGACAAAGCTTGATTATGAAGTGTTTGAAGACTTGGATGTGCTTAGTTATTAGAAGGACATTACTACATGCTTTCCTAATCTTTCTATTATGCACAGGATGTATTGAGCATTTCAATCACTACGGTAGCATCAGAGTCTGCTTTTAGTATTAGTGGCCATGTTCGCACCAAGTTTAAAAGTTCCCTCGGCCATGAAAATGTTCAAATACTTGTTTGCATGAAAAATTGGTTGCATGGCTTTTCTTTAGCTACCAATGGTATTATTTATTTTATATATTTTAATGTCTTTAATTTTTTCTTGTCAAATTAATAATTTTAGTTAAGATTGAAACTCACTATTTCTTTTTCTTTTATAATAATGAATGTTAGATGATAATAATTCAAACCTTGAGACATTATTGCTATCTAAACAAGATTCAAATGTTTTGCTTGAAGATGAGGATTGAAGAGGAGATAAATGAGTCTTAAAGTTTCTATTTATTTGGTTATGTACTTATATTGATGGGATTGTAGTTTATATTAATGATTGAAACTTTATTTACATTTAGTACAATTTATTTTATTATTTATGTTTGGTGTAATTTTTTTGTTTTAACATGTTTTTATTATTAAATTTATGGATTAAATTATGAAACAATTTTATTGATAGGGAGTTTGTTAGGTAAATTTGTAAAAATAATTTTTTTTTGAAAAAAAAAAGTGAGTTGGCCTAACCCAACCCATGGGTTGACCTCGCCCAACCCATGGGCTGGCAATGGGTGGGTTGGGTTGGGATTTTAACAATCCATTTAAAAAATGGGCTGGCCCAACCCAGTCCATATTTTTTCAACCCATAGTGGACTAGGTCGGGCCAACCCATATTGACAGGTCTACTAATTTATGACACAATAATAGGCTCATCCATATCTAATTTATATTGCATGAATTTATTAAAGATGTTTTCCATTTGAGTTGCATGATAAATTTGTTAACAATCATCTTATACATGTTCCACCTTGTCACAAGAAACGCTTTCCTAATTGCATCCTCTTTCATATACTTTACTTCCAATTTATCACATAACTCTTTAGCAATAGTTATTAGCACATACCATTCAAGATGCATCCTCTGGAAAAGTAATCATCATTGTCGCACTTTTGCCTTTCACAAGTTCCATTGACAATTTGATCATGTTTCTCTTCTACCCTTGGAGGAGTTAGAGCATAGAAAATCTTTAATGTGGCAAGGAGAGTGTGCATCTTCCTTTGCCATCGTAAAAAGTTGCATCCACAAAAGTGTTTTAATTTTTAGAAATCTGTAGCAATCTCTCTTAAAGAACTTTGACTTGCCATCATTTTCATAAAACTAGAAATAAAGTATAAAGATTTGTTCTTGGATAAGTGTATGGAAAGTCAGAATATGAAAGAAATGGCTTCAAGGTATGCAGGATATACCACTTTCCTTTAGGCTTATTTTGTGCACACCAATTATTCGCACAACAAGTTACGTTGAATAACTTTAGAATATAATGAAGTCGTGTTTAACTGCACTTTGCTTTAGCGAAATCAAAACCACAGAACAATTCTTGATAAGAGGCAAAATTATCTTTCTTATAAAAGATTTTCTACAATAAAAGATGTATAAACTTGATCTATATCAAAGAGAGGATAGTTATCTAGGTTTTTTTTTTTTTTGTGTGTTGGAATGATTAGCATCTTAGATATTTATAACAATTTTCAGCAAGAGACACATTTCTTGACTAATATCTATTAAATCAATCAATTTGACTTTTCAAATTGTAATTGTTGAAGAATTTTCTTTTGATCTAAATAGATGTAATTGATGTTGCTTTTATGAAAAAAATGACCTTTTGAAATACTTAAACACTTATGAAGCAAAACTAGTAGTTGCAAATTTTGACGTCTAGATTTTTTTACATTAATTGAATAACACAAATGATTAGTCGATTAAGAGCTTGTTTGGCTTGATTTTTTTTAGTTTAAAAGCTATTATGAAGCTCTTACAAAAAATAAAAACTTTTAAAATTAAGCTATTATGAAACTCTTACAAAAAATAATAATTTTTAAAATTAAGCTAAAATTGTTTAGTAAATTTACTTGTTATAAGCTCTATTTTATATATATAAGCTGTTTGGCAAAACAACTTATAAGCACTCTAATTTTGGTTAAAATTACCATAAAGGGTATTTAATAATAACTTTCTATTAATCACGAATTTCTTTGTTCAAAATGAAAAAAAGTGAACTTTATTTTTTTGCTTATTTAAAAAAAATTTGAAATTATAAAAAGCATTTTTATATAACATAAAGTTTATAATTAATAATAAATCATAAAAAAAAAGTTTCACAAATAATTTATAAGTAACACATAAATCAACTATTTCTATTTACCATCAATGCAGTAGTTATTTGATTATGAACGCTACCCATGTAACTATCATCCAATGCTCTTCTATAAGTTTATGAATCCATTTCTTCATCATTACTTCTTTTTTCTTAACTCTCAGGAATATAATTAAGATTACAATCATATTGTCAAACTCCTCATCTATGACATCGCACTGTCTAATATAGTTTTAAAGTGCGTTGTTACAACAATAATCTTTTCATGTTTTATTAACAAAAAAGGCTTCATATTGCATAAATATATGCCACCTATTCTGCCAAATTCTAATTGTTTGTTCAATGACACTTCTTAATGAAGAATGTGCATGGTTGAATGTTTCTTTTACACTTTCGGGTTTACTACACCCTCTAAAATTAGGAATGTGATATCTTTCACCTTTTTAAGGTGCTAGATACCTTTTCATATTATGATAACCAGCATCCATTATATAATATTTATTTAAGAAAAAAGTTAAAAGTTTCAGTGTTAGTTCATTAAAAAAAATTCAAGAGATAAATATATAGAATGGCAAACTTTATATCATAAAAATTATAAGTTGTACCATCCTGAGGGTGAGGGAATACACTTTTCATTTTTTCAAGCATAGTTGAAAGGATACGGGTAACATGTTTAGTGCCAGGTCAACCAACAACCACAACAGTGAATAACATGTCAAAATTACATACTAAAATGACATTATGTGTTGGATAACCCTTTCAACTAATAAAACAAATTCAATCATTTACAGAAGGAATAGCAAGAACATGTGACCATCGATAACACCAATGCACCCTTGAAAATAAGACCAATATCTGCTATCATTTTTAATTTTGGATGGAACTTATACAAATTGAAAATCTAGAGCCTTGACAATTATATTGGCTAATAAACATAAACTATCAACACTTCACCGAACTTCCTACTTACAATTTCTCTCGATTTTTCAAATTTATTTTGACATTATAATTTGTTTCATTGTGTGCACAAGTCTAAAGAAACATAGCGACCGTCTCCAATGTTATCATGTCTTTAGATGAATGTAATCATCTCTTATTCATTAATGTATCTGTAAGTTGCAATGTATCATATGATTCCATCTTAAATATTCTATAACTTTCACCGGAGTTTGTAACGTTTCACATACCTAATTCCACCCATAAGAATAATTGAATCTGTTTCCTTATTTTATTAAATATTTCATGTGATATACAATTGTAGTAGTAGCTCCTTCATACATGTTTTGATAAAACCTTGCACATTTTTTTCTTTTTATAACTTGTACTGATGTTTTGACTTTATTAAAAGACATTTGTTTGACAATATCAAAATACATAAGTAGAAATCCAAATATATCAATTAAAAAAATAAATATTATTTCAAAATCAAATAGTACAAATAGCAATTAAAATAAATATAATATGGATAATGGTAAATTCTTTCAAACACTAATTCAATTATACATAACAAGTAACACAAATACAAAGAGAAAATGGTTTAAAGTTTAACATCAATCTAAAATAAACAACTCAAATCCTAAATTAATCAACTACTCCCACCACAGTTTTTTGATAAATTACGCGCATATTGAATCCAATTTAGTTTATCACTTAAATTTGACAAAGAAATAAAAATGAGTTTATTTTCCTCCTTTTTAATCAATTGTAATGCAAAATTAAATTCATCTATACTCAATCTCCCCTCATTTTGTAGAGATTTCATTGCTCAAACGCACTCTGGAATACTATATTGTCTTGTGGCTTGCGATAACATTGAAATTTTAGCACTTTCAATGCATTATGACTTTCTACTGCTTCACACAATCGTTCCAATGTTCTTTGCAAGCTTGCTACAGTCCCAATTTTTGCCTCATCCTTTGCTACTTTTTTTCCCATTTCTTTTAGCACCATATTTTTTCTCTTGATTTGGTGTTTACCATAGGGTTGTCATATTCATCACAATTGATTTCTTTAGCATCAAATTTAACATTGTCTTGTAACGGAGTTAGATTTACAGATTTGAAAGTATCTTCAATTGGTACACGCATCGCTAATGTTCATGCATTTTGATAGGTGGTTATTGTATCCTCAAATAAAAATTCCAATTCATCAGCATACTCTAACTTGTGATACCGAAATTTGGCATATTTTGAATTGGCCTACACAAACATCAAAGATGAAAAAACTTTTAAACGACAAGCATATGTAAAATAATTTACATTAGATGAAACATGTAAAATTTAAAATACTTACTTTTATTTTGGCTTCCTACCATGTTGTTTCAGCTTCGATGGTTCTCGTATCATGGTTCTTAACCAAACCTATTTCTTTACCCTTCAATTGTTTGAAAAAAGTCCATTTATTCCTTAAACTATTCATTCTATTTTTCAATTACGTTTGGGTATAGTTTTTATTAGCACGAATATTAAATTCCTCTATTACAACTTCCCATCTTTTAATTCTGAATGAAATTCCCGATTTTTAACACTTGCGAATATCATCCGTACAAACTTGAAGTAAGATTTTGGTAGTGACCAAATCCCACTTTACATTATGTTTTGGTTTATCTGAATTTTCAAAATTAGGTGGAGGCCTTTCTTGGCTAGCCATAAACTACAACAAGACATATAAATCAATAAATCTTGTGTCATCACTCAAACAAAAAGGCACCCAAATTTATGATGCAATCTCAAACAAAATTTAACTTGAATCATTCATCAACAGAATTGTTATCTATGTTTACATCCTTACAGGTGATTCTACTTCCTCAGTAAACTCCAATAGTGGAAGTTCTGCTAAAAAAAAGTAGTTCTTTTTTTTGGGGTGTTGTGTCTACAATTTTTACTATTGGAAATAATTGTAAGAGAACTTAGAGTTTTTGGATATTTATAATAATGCCATCACATGGGGTTTTTTATTTTTGGGTTGTATCCTCTTTGTTTGAATTGAGTGGTTTCTTTTATTGATGTGAGTGTGACAGACTTGGCTTTGGTTTTCTTCCCTTTCTCTTACTTAAATTGGCCCCTTGTTTTAGCTGTCTAGCTTGAACTAGGATTTTCAGTTAACAAGAGAAGATCTTGGAGAAAGCTTATAATTAGTTCAAGCCAATAAGGCCTATGTCATACAATAATCCATTATGCAAATTTCAAGTTTGAATATGGCGGAATAAGTCTAAATTGCTAAAATAGCTACAAAGGATAAAACCAAAGGGCTAAAAGGGAAAAAATAGTAAGCATCATCATTCAAACCTAGGTTACTACCTAAACTGTTAGAAGACTTTGCACCATTCTAATCTCGAGGCCCCCTTCGGACAACATATTTTGAAGGCAAAAGCACGTTGCTAACTTCACAATTAGTCTTGGAATCCCAAGCATGATCACTAACACCTTAACTTAACCACATGCAACTGCCCATGCTTAGAAATTTGAATCGCCAAACGCCAAAATCCCATTTCACAACATAACTCATAATCATAGATTTTAGTCTTGAACATTATATGTTTATATTAATGTTTTTTCTTTTGTTTCTGCCATCTTTCAACAACTTGCAAGCTTTGCTTGCAGAAAAATCAATGGTGAAGCAAAGAAAACAAAAAGGAAAGGTTTGACATGAAGGACCATCCTTTGAATAGGGGGTGTGGAACAAATAAGGGTCTAAGTTTCTCATAGGGGCATATTTCAATTTTCTTGTAGTGTAGCCTATTGTTATGCCTAAAAGAAAATTTTTCCCAGAATTGAGTTACCATAAACGAACATAAATATTGACTTCTCAATTTTCATCTAATTTATTTCAACAACTATTTACCTATTTGGTTAACCATTTTAATTATAATCAGCAAATATTATATATAGCTGAAAGAAGTTAAGAACAAATAAACATCATATAATTATTATATCAACCAATAAACTGAGAAATATTAAATAATAAAGAGAGTTTTCAAAGTCTCCAAAAAAAATAAAAAAATAAAACAAAAAAAGAAAAAATAATACTTAAATGCAATTTTGAATTTTAGCTCTTCTTTTCTTTTAATCTTTGTAAGAACAAAAAAAAAAAAACAATCCTAGAAGGATGATTTGTAAAGAAAGGAAAAGGAGAAGGAGATCGATGAGGAGAGAAGGAGGGGGGTATTTTTTTAGAGAAGATTTTTTTCGAAAAAGAATAAAAATCTTGAGAAGTTGGCTTGTTTTCTTAATTAAAAAAAAAAGCTCCTCTTGGAGCTTTTCTTGAAGCCTCTTTTTTTAAGATTTTGTTCTTAAAAAATACTTTTTTAAGAGCTTATTACAAAATCTTATTTGACCTAATTTTTACTTTTAAAAAATAAATAAACTAAAAAAATCAAGCCAAACAGACATTAATTAACGTTGTCTTGTTAATCGAATAACACATATTTTGAGATTTGTTGTTAATCGACTTTCAAAATCTTTAATCGACTAACTAACTTGGTCTTGGAGTTTTTCAAATTTGGCTTTTCATCGCTTGGTCGACTAAGACAAAGTTTTAGTGGACTATCCTTCATAATTTTCAACTTAATCAATTGACTTATGAAATTTAATCAATTAATCTTTTATTACTTTCTTTCACTTTTATTTTGAAAAACATTCCAATAGTTATAAGTACACCAATATAACTTCATCTCTCCTTATATTTGTATTTATATGTTGTGTGTGTGTATGTTGAATCAAGATGAGATTGAATATCTTCTCAAATTGAGTTGAATTTAGTTTAATATTATATCCATCCTAATTAAATCTACTTGCTTAAAACAAATATGAGTCAATTTGGTAACACACATGCTTGGGACTGAGACTTTTGTTTGTTAAATAAATAATTTTAAGAATGACTCTTCAAAAAAATAATGTTAAGAATGCATTCACATAAAATATAACTTTAAACAAAACATTTTGAACAAATATGATACAAACTACAAATTTTAATATTTGTTTAATTTGTTGAGAACACATAATTATATAAATAGGGATGTTTGTTTACAAATCAATTAAACTGCCGGCTTGTGTTTTGGACAACCCTTTTCTAGAGTGATTATTGATCAACTATACCAATTAGTTATTACATTATAATATACAACTCATTATAAGTTATTACACTATACTATACAACTCATTCTCTGTAGATTTGTAATCACATTACCAATTTAACATGGAAATAAAAATTTAATGGCTGTCTAAAATTGTAATTATATTGATTTTTTAAATTATATTATGTGTTATAAAATTATGATTGATGTGCTTGCCTCATGCGTACTTAACATTTGGAATAAATATAACACATCTTAACCACTCTTTCTCTCTTTCCTCCTTTCTCAATTCAAATAAATCAAAAGGACCAAATACAAATAGGTCTATGAAGGCTTTTTTTGGTATCACAATTTCAATCTAAAATCTTTATCTTAATCTGATACAACCTTAATTTATTACATTGGTTAAGCTCAAATACCACAAAAATTGATAGAAGTTTTCCAAACTTTTGTAAAGTTAAAATCTATATTACGTTAGTAAAAAAATAATAAAAAATTATATTAATAAAATCCTTTTAATTCCGAATCCAAAACTGTTTTTTTTACCGTTCATAACTTATCTTTGCAACAACAGGATTACGAATATCAACCATTTAATATTTTTAAGTTTTCACCATACAAAATTAAAAAAAAATTAAAAAGGACTGTTAAATACATAAAATGTTTGAGTTATTTATTTAATGAACACTCATAGTAAGAAACTGTTAATTAGAAGGGATAATGGTGGTGGAATCTTTTGATTAGAAAAGGGCATGATTGAACATACGAAGAAGGTTGGGGCAAGGTTGGGCCACCAAACCACCAAGGTCTTTGGTCTCATCCCTCTCTATCTAATCAATCTAATGTGTTTTGAAATGCGAAGTAATGGTAGCCAATCAATCAATACATCCCAACAAAAGACACTCCTACTCATCACAACTCTCTTTGCTCCCACTTCTTCACCACTCCTAGCATTGCTACAATACAAGAAAATTACGTTTTTTTGAGAAAATAAAAATGAAAATCTCATAAACATCTTATTTTTTTTCTTCAATATTTGAAATTTGAAATTTTAATTTACTTTTTTCTTCTTATTTAATATTAATGTAACAAACAAGAGACAAAAGAACAATAAATCTAATATCCCGAACAGTTGTCAACCGAACATTCGTCTCGAATAATTTTTATGTAAAGTATAAATTTAAAAAATTTGAATTAAAAGCATTATTTTATAAATTGAAAAATCAAATAAAATTATCATCATAAAACTATTTGATCTGTTATTCAAATTTTAAATTTTAAATATTTTTATTTTTTTTCAAAATAAACATATGATTTTATATGTTTTATTTCAAAATGCATGCTTATATTTCATTTTTTTCCCTAAAATATTAAAAACAAAAAAATAAAAGAAAGAAAGAAAGAAAGAGGAAAAAGTCGAGGGAAAAAAACCAAAGAAAAGTCAAGGATTATGTTATTATTAAAACTGAATTAATTTGTAAATTAGATTATTGATAAAAAGAGAAAAAAATTACAACAGTATAAGGGTCGGTGCCAGCCAGACGGCCAGCCCTCATTCTCTCGGTTTCCTTTTCTTCCTCAGAATTCAGCCATCCATTCCATTCAGTTTTTTCAGTTCTAAAGATATAATAAATTCAAAATCCAAAATTGAAAGTCATTTTCGAAAACCCTTCCCTGGATTACGCCTTAATCTTTCCTCCTAATACCCACATTCATCCTCTCTTTCTCTCCTCCCCTTTTGGGTTTCTTCGCTTCTTTGTTTGTTATTACAGAGATATTTTTGTATTTGAGAAGCATAATCATAAAAATAAAGAAAAACGAAGAAGAAAAGAAAAAAAAATGGCATCCAATATAGGAATGATGGACAGTGCCTACTTTGTTGGAAGGAATGAGATTTTAACGTGGATCAACAACAGGCTTCAGCTTAATCTCTCTCGCATTGAAGAAGTAATTTTTTGCCATTGACAGATAAATGTTACTGTTTGTATTTTAATAATTTCATTTTTCAACTTCATTGTTGATTCTTTTGTTCCTATATAATGCATCCCATTTCTTCATGTGATTTGAGACATTATCCATCAATATGGATGGACACTTAATGTGTTACCCAGTGATTCCACTGATTTATTTTCAGAGACATTCTTCCTAGGCTCGCTATTGTAGATAAGGGTAATTTTGAGGGGAGAGAACCGTTTTGCTATGTCTATTGTGAAAGATTTACTCTGTCCTGCTGGATGGGATCATAATAAGGGTAACATGGGGTGCACATGGAATACAAATTAGGACCAAAAGGGGGTGATAATTTGCATATTTTTAATATTTCAATCCGTTGTGCTCAGCCTCCTTGTCCCTGGTAAGGTTTTGATTGTGACATTGTGCTATCCTAGTATTTTTTAAACTTTAATGTGGCCACTCTTGGGACTCAAAAGCGTTTGCAGTTTTTCATCCGCAATAATGGCCCTAGGAGATTGGTTGGTTTAGTGAAGTAGTCTATGGTTGTTTGGCTTTCATATATTCTATTGGAGATGTGTAATATTCATGTGAGGACTTTTGCTTCAGCTTTATTCCTTTGTTTCCAATTTTTTCTCAACTGAAAAATGGCTGGTTTAACACTGGTGCAGTCATTGTCATTCGCTGATATAATTGCACTATGCTTTTAAGTTTATTCTCTAAAATATTGATGATCATTATTTTTCTTCACTTTAACTACTTGTTGCCAGGCTGCATCTGGTGCTGTGCAGTGTCAGATGATAGATATGACCTATCCTGGAGTTGTCCCAATGCACAAGGTTTGAATTAGCCGACTTGTCTTCATTTCATCTTCCTTGTGTCTTTTGCTCAATCAGTTTTCGTCATGAAATGATTTTCCTGATTTTAATTAAAATGCAGGTGAATTTTGATGCAAAGACAGAATATGATATGATTCAAAATTACAAGGTTCTGCAAGAAGTATTCAACAAGTTGAAAATTGAAAAGGTAATTTCCTCTCTATTTACAGTACATTTTCTTTTCCAGTGTCTAACGTATGAGTTTTCATCCCTTCATTTACTGCACACATTTTAAAAGAATAAAAGAAGAAAAACCATGTGGATGCTTCATCCCATGTGGTTGTATATGTGTCATTGAAAACCTAATAAAGCAAGCATAAAGTTGAGTTAATTAATGGCATTTAGAAAATTCAATGACATTTCATCTGATAAGCTCACATGTGAGTTGCAGTTCTTTTGGTTCGTAGGCCAAAATGCAATTGTGGCTGAATGCTAATAGAAAGTAGAGCAAGAGGTATGATGCCATAGGGGGGATTTTTAATGAGAACCAGCACTTTGCTTTTGGCCTCACTTGCTTATTGGCATAACAATGGATTGTGCCATATGTTTAGGTGCTTTTCTAGGAAGTGAAGGTTAAACTTCAAATGAATTAAGATTTGATCTCAGTCCCTGTGTTGTTCCCTGCCATGAGCAATTGAGTATATGCCAGCACATGAATAGGTCTATAAATTAGTTTGTCAGTGGTTTTTCTGAATCTTAAACTTGAACATAAAGTAATACTCATTTGGTAGTTTTATTCCATTATGTAGATAAAAGTTATTTCAAATGAGTCACCTATAATTTTGTCATATGCAGCATATTGAAGTCAATAGGCTTGTTAAAGGCAGACCTTTGGACAATTTGGAGTTCTTACAATGGTTGAAACGGTATTGTGATTCTGTGAATGGTGGAATTATGAACGAGTAAGCTATTTTTCCTGTCATTATATACATCTCCTACCCCTCCTCTAGAACTTAACATATTAGTATGTTATAGGTGAATTGTTTCATCTCTTTTGTGATATCACATTTTCTTGTGTTCTCCTAGGAATTATAATCCTGTTGAACGAAGAGTTAAAGGTGGAAAGGAGCGGAACTCAAAGGGTTCTCATAAGAGCTCAAAATCTTTGCAAGCAAACAATCTCCATAACTCTGCTTCTGGAGATATAGCCGGCATTAATAAAAACTCTGGTCTGCTTGTGCAATGCAATTTCTTTTGCATTTTTTGTGCATTCTACTCATGATTGTTCATGCTTACCACTGACTCTCCTAATGGTTGTTTGCTTCTTATTGTGTTAGTTTCCAAGCAAGGGAAGACAGGTGTAGCAGCAACTTCAGGGGACGTCCCGGCTTTGTCCAAGGAGGTAATAGCATTTAAGCTCTACTTTAGGTTCTTTTGTCATTTGTTTAATTTTCTTAACGTTTAAGCTTGACATCCCATGCTTTTTGTGCTTATGATGGCTCTCTGACTCAAATTTTGGTTTGTTCCCCCCTTTCATAATCGCTTGGTGATTAGGTGCATTGCACTCAGTAAATTTGCCATGGGTTGACTCTGAGCTATTGTTATAAACATTTTTTAATCTCTTGGATGCTTTTCCCCTCTTCTCTTAGGTCATGTATGCATGTTGCTGTTAGGAAAGTTGAGTAATTCACTGAGTGAACAAGGAAATGATATTCTGTTGTAATTTTGTCATGTGCTGAGATTTAATGCCTGCATGTTTCTCTTGTACAGATTGCTGATCTTAAGCTCTCTGTTGACCTTTTGGAGAAGGAAAGAGATTTTTACTTTGCTAAATTACGTGATATTGAGATACTTTGTCAGACTCCTGAAGTCGAGAATCTCCCGGTAACAGTTCCTTTTAAGCCCTTCTTCACATTTTCTGAACCATGCACATACATGCATGCATACCTGTGTATTCATTATGGATGCTTTTACCACTACCATCTTAAGCTCACATAGCATGTCCGTTGGCTGAGTTACCCAGTGGTGGATTTTTGCCTAGCTCTAGTTGCTTGTGTTCAAACCCTGGACAAGAAGAGAGGTGCTATTATTCTACAAGGCCGTCGGCAGTTTCATATATTTTAATGTATTAATATGATGTTTGACAATCCATAGTATAGTTTATACGCTGGCCAACTATGTCAACCCTTTGCACCCTGTGATGTTAGGAGTTGCTCTGTTATTGATATTTTATGGGACTTTGGGCGCTGTTTTGATTTTCAATATTTACATTTTCCTTATTACTCATCCAAGTAGGCATCCTCTCTCAGTATGATGATGTGGAAGGATGTTGAGGTAAAAGTCAGAAATACAGCATAATTGTTTTTATTATAGTCTTGTGTTTTGTGTCATGGATATGATGTATATTGTTTGTCATGATAATCGAAGTGAAGTTGTAGTGAGTGGGTCAAAGTATTTCCTTTAAACCCATTTTTCTGATTTGCAAGCTTATTGAAAAATTGCAGATGGCGGTAGCAATAAAGAAAATACTGTATGCTGCGGATGCAAAAGAATCTGCACTTGAAGAAGCTCAGGAGTATATTAGCCGATCTGCTGAATCGGGTGAAACAGAAGAGTGAAAGGACAAATGAGCTTTGACTAACAAAAGGAGGTGTTGGAAGTGAAGAAACCGCAATAGTCCTTGTGTTGATTATGAAATGCTAGACAAGGGAACTGTGAAAGTGTACCCTAAGACAAAAGAACGTAGCAATTTCTGCTGTCTCATATGTGCTGGATGATTATGAATAACTTACTAGTGAATAGTGGTAAGAAAACAGCTGTTTGGAGGCTTTCGTGCTCCTTGTTAGCTTTTATATGTATAATCCATCTGACTTGATAGTTATTTAATCCTTGTTAACATTTCCTCTGCTACAAAATGCATCTGTACCCTTTTTTTGTTATTATTAATAATTAATGTTGGGGCTGCAATTTTGGCTGTCGATGGAGTGATGGATGAATGGCAACAATTGTTGATTGTAACGATAAACATTTGAACGAATCATACAAAAAAAGAGAATAACTGAAACTGTTCGATTTCGATCAATGTGATGGGTCTATTGTAATCTGTTTGATTTGGGCGCTTCTGGTCCAAAATATACTTGGTGCAATAAACGAGAGGGTTTGACTTACACAAGGGGTAAGGTTGGATAGAGCTTTAGTAAATGCAGCCTTAAAGTTGTCAACTTACCTCGCATGCATTCAGACCATCAACCCTTGTTTGTTCGTTGTCAACAAGTAGCCCCAAAAATGCAACCTGATTGTAATTTCGATTTGAGGAAGCATGGATAGCGCACCTAGACTTTGCAGAGTTTATTAAAGACAACTGAAGCCTAGAAGGAACAAATATTACTGCCACGTTGAGTAATCTTGCTTGCTGCAGCTTTGAATAAGTGGCGGTTTGACTCTTTCCTGAGGTGGAGGAATTTAATTTGGTCTTGTATCAAGAAGATTTGATGTGGTTAGGAACGAGACGGTATTTCGCGGAGTGGTGTGGAATGCTGAACAGGTCTTTGAAATGAATAAGCTCCGAGTTGGTATACGGGCGAAAGCAAATTGGCCCTCAGATTATGGGGCAATGCTGGATACATATGGATTTCCTACCATGGATACGGTTCTGAGAGGGTTGAAAAAAATGTAAAAGGGAAGAACAGTGGAGGAAACCACCAAGCAAGATAATGAAATTCAAGCTCAAGTGTGCCCTGAAAAGGTTAGTATAGGGGGTGTTATGAGGTATGAGAATGGCCTAATAAAAATTTTCTTTTCCAAAGCTATCAGGGTGAAGGATTCAAGTGTGGCAGAAACTAAAGCTACTAGAGAAGCATTCTTTCTTTTTGCTGCTTCCAAATGGAGCCATTCTCACAAGCTAATTGTTGAGAGCGACTCAAGAAATGCGGCTAAATGGACAAGCAAACCGAGCGACGCCTCATGGAGGATAAGGAAGTGGGTACTTCACATCGAAAGACTGAAGAAGGAGATAAAAAGGTGGGAGATCAAGCATGTATGTAGGTAGAACAACTAGCTGGCTGACAACTTAGCTAAAGAAGGTGTCCAAAGACGAGGAGATCTTGTTAGTGCTTTCGAGTAAGCAATTGCCCCTTGCGTGTGTGGCTACGTCCTCAGTGTAGGGATGCTGGGAAGGCTGGTGAAAAGCATGTTACAGTGTGCAACCAGGTATTACTTCAATATGCTTATGGCTGTGAATGATTCCGGATAGTTGTGCATGTGATGTTCTTGTCATTTTGGATATGGGACGTACAGGGAAGGGTTGTGATTAATGTATAGCTGGGATGATATTAACCCTCTGTTTTTTGTTCTTTTGGCCATGGCCTCGTGTGTTCTGAGGCTTCTGGGTTTTTGACTTAGGTAATTAGGGGATTGATGAGTGCTAAAATGTATATGGGGAAAGTGTTATGATTTTTGAGTAGATTTTGGTTGTTGTACTTGAGTGGAAGTCTAACAGGACAAAATCTGAAGCTCCTTTCAGAGGTGGAACAATTGTTCCCTCTATTTCTAATGGACTTCTGAACTTTTTTGAAAAAAAAAAGAAGATTTGATGTGCGGCAAAAGATCATAATGGATTGGCTAAAAAACGAGGATGGTAATACAAAATTTTAGTTAAAGGGAGAGAAAGGACGAAAAAGATCTCTGCACTTAAAAGAGATGATGGGTCCTAGTGCAATGATCAAACCCAATTGGAGAGAATGGTGATTCAGTTCTATGAACAATTATATGCAGATAATGGCATTGTGGAGTCTTTGCCAAGGAATGATCAATGGATAATAAATGCAGATGCGGTGGAGGAGATGGCTAATACCAAGAAGTGAAGGATGCTTTATTAGCATGAATCCTAATAAAAGCCCTGGGTTTGATGGGTTCCCAGCAGGATTCTTCCAAAGAAATTGGATGAGCATAGGTTCGGACGTTGTAAGGTTTGTGCAAGAAGTATATAACATGGGTTATTCCCCGGTAGAATTGAATCATACTTTGATCACTCTAATACCAAATATTGAAGGACCTGAAAAAAAATTCACAATTTCGTCCAATTAGTTTGTGTTCTGTCTCATTGAAGTTGATTAGCAAAGTTCTTATAGACCGTTTGAGACTATTTTTTAAAAGAATTGACTGAGAAGACTCTATGCAATTTCATTCCGAGTAGGCAAGCAACGGATATTATCATCATTACTGTCGAAGAGGCGATTCATACCATGAGGAATATGAAGAGAAGAGAGGGGGCCCTTGCCATCAAAATCGACTTAGAAAAAACGTATGATTGTGTGAAATGGAGTTTCTTGTAAGATGTGTTGGCAGAGGTCGGAATTCCTTCTGCCTAGGTTAATTTGATTACGTTTATGGTGAGAACTCCAACCTTTTCTATCATTTGGAATGGGACTCGTACGAATACTTTTTCTCGCACAAGGGGAATTAGACAAGGAGACCCATTATCTCCTTATCTGTTTGTTCTTTGCCTAGAAAAATTGTCTCAATTGATTGACAATAAGGTATGGTTGGGAAATTGGAGGCCACTACTTTTGACAAGGAATGGCCCTTTCTTAGCTCATGTTTGTTATGCTGACGATTTAGTGTTATTTCGAGTGGCTTCGACAAAACAAGTTCAAGTTATGATGAAGACCCTTGACAGATTCTACTTGGTTTCAGGTCAAAAGGTTGGTCTTTTTCCAAGTGGAGGTTATTTGTTTCTTCAAAAGTATCCCCTGTAAAGGCTAAAAATCTAAGTAGCATAGCCAAGACCACCTTGACAAAAGACTTCGGAAAGTATCATGGAGCCCCAACGACAAATGAAAGGATAACTCAAACCACCTATTCAGAACTGATTAATGAGGTCAAGCTGAGAATGGAAAGCTGGAGCAATAAATACTTATCAGTGGCAGGGAGGATATCATTAGTGCAATCAGTGACTAGCACAACGGCGACGTATCCAATGCAAACAACTTTCCTCCTTAAAATGTTATCAAGGAGATCCATTGTTTAAACAGGAGTTTTATTTGGGGCCATGTAGGAGGTTCACGAAAGATTCATGCTTTGAACTGGGAAAGAATTTGTTCACCAGAGGATGGAGGCGGTTTACAAATCCGAGACCCTAGAAAATTTTATTTGGCCTTGCTTACAAAAATTGGGTCGAACTTATGGAAACGTAAGTATTGTTTGTGAACGCAACTGTTGAAAAAAAATGACCTCAGATCTCAAGATTTTATGTTTGCTAGGGCAAAATCATCAGATTCACATGTGCAGACAAGTATTTTGAAAAGTCAGGATGCACTCTCCAAGGGAGTGGGAGGGAATGCATGTGAGCAATGGACATACCACAAAATCTTGGTTGGATACATGGCTTATGAGGTACAATTGGAAAATTCTTTTCTTAAAGCAAGTCATTGGAAACAAGTTTGGGGTTTAACCAGTTCCGGAGAGGTTGGTATTATTTATTTGGCACTTCTTGTATGAGGCGTTATCTACATCGAAGTGATTTTTGAATCAGACCGTCTGTGTCATGTCCTCGTTGTGATGCTACAGTTGAGCCTTTAGTGCATACCATGAGGGATTGCAACAAGTCAAGGAATTTGTGGCTTCAAATCCTCCCAGATTAATAATATACAGATGATTTCTTCGATGAAGATCTGAAACAGTGGGTGCTGAAAATATATATATAGCGAATAAAATGTCCTTTCATAATATTCCATGGAGCTATTTGATGACTCTTTCCCTTGGCCTCTAAAATTGCAGCAATAGATTTGAACTAAAGCGAAGGAGGCATGGGATATACTGGGCAGAGAAAATCATCGAATTAAGCAGAAATTTCTGATAGCCTGGGAGAAGCCTAAGAAGGGTTACGTCAAACTGAATGTTGATGGCAGCACGAAAAGGTAACTAGGAATGGAGGCATTGGTGGTGTGATTAGTGATGACTATGGAAATTGGATTGTGAGTTTCAGTCATAAAATGGGCACTGCCTTTTTCTTTTTCCTTGACAGCTGAGTTATGGGGCGTATACCATTGTTTGAAACTATGTTGGACCAGGGCGGATCTAAATTTTTTTTTAATGATGTCATAATTAAAATAATAATAATAATAATAATTAAAAATATATAAATATGCTAAAATTCATAAACTAGATGTTTTAACATTAAATTAAAAAAATATAAATTTATTATATTCATTTAATACTTCAATGTAAAAATATCTAAAATAATTATAATTATCCACAACGAATTTTCATATTTTGAAAACGATGTATAATAACATCATAGAAACACTATCAAATACATCTTTTTCAATATACGTCACTAAACAATCACTCATTCATTCATCACTCATTCAATTGCGTAGTCTGTGCTTTACAAATTTCATTGTTAACAAAGTTTTTTCAATTAACATTGTTATAACTGATAAGATTAATGCAAGTTTTACCGGTAAATAAACCAAAAGATACAAAGTATTTCTATTTGTCTCGACCGTCTCACCAATTCCATTGACTTCAAAAAACTCCCTATCCAAACACATGATGCAATGTAGTTTTCAAGTTGATTTTCAAGTGCTACTAAATCGACTGCTGAAAAATCAAAAGGATACAATTGAGCCATACGAATCAATCTTTCTTTGTTGAAGGTAAAAAATGAATTGTAAATATGTAAGCACAGAATACAATGAAGTAGCTTTATGTCCAATTCAATGAAACAATTATTAAGCTTCTCAAGTTGCAAATTTAAAACTTCCTTTGTTATATCAAAATGATAATGATGAAAATTTGATACTTATGAAACTTTACATCTTGACCTTCCTCGAAACACAAATGTGGTATCTATATTTGGAATCACTGTCATTACGAGTCTCAAGAATATGACTTGAATTTTTAGAGAGAGAGTAGTTTAGGTTTTCACTTTTTTAATAAAATCTTAAATTATAGAAAGAATGTAATCTTTAAATATTAATATATAAATTACTTTTTGATAAATTTACACTTGAAGTCTTTTACCCCACTCTCTACAAAATTACAAAAAAAAAAATTAGTGGATTTATTAGTATCATTAACTATATAAAACTCTAGATAAGTAGTGTATAAAGTAAAAAAATTTGGTAAATGAATGGTGTCATCTGACGCCACTAACCTTAGCATAAGTCCGCCCATGGACCAGGGGTTTTAGGAAAATCCAAGTGAAGACTGACTCACTGGTAGCATTACAAAGAGTTTCTAGTCAAGTTTCCTTGTTGGATCCGAATGCCTAGTTGTTGAGAGCTATAAAAGAGTCGCTTCGACAAGATTGAGATTGCTCAATTTCTCATGTACATCGTAAAGCTAATCATTGGATGACTACACATCTTGATAGCCTATCTTTGGGATTACATATTTTCGATTCTCCTCCGATTAATATTTACTCTTGTTTAAATGCAGACGGTTTAAGCATATTATGACTTAGAATGGTGTAATAAGGTTTCTTTATTATTTTTCCCTAATAAAAAAATTAAATACCTTTAGTTTAAACATGTATTTTAAAACTATTAATAATATTTATACATATAATATATTTTAAAAAATATATTATTAATGGTCAGTTATTCTATCAATTAGATTGTAAACTGAAATAGTTGAATAAAGCGTCTCTCCTAACTAATTAATATCGGGAAAAAAAAAGAAAAATTAAATGGAATTAATCAAATTCATTCAGTTTTAATTAATTATTTCGTTTTGGACTGATTAATGCTGATCCTAGTGGATACGGAGGAGCTAACTGATCCAACATTAATTGCCATTTCTGGTTATATGTATCTGGAGTTGTCATTGTGTTGGAAAATGTTAACAACCTCAAAATCAAAGGTGCATGCATAGAAACTGTGAATGACAAACTATCATCATCTTCTTTTGTGTGGTAAAAATAATCTAGGTTCTAATAAAAGGATCCATTTAATTGTGTTGATAGATGGATTAATTACACATCATATAAAATTCAAAATAAACTTACACCTATGTTTTCATTTGAAATGGTAGTCGTAATTAAGAGATTTAGGTAGAGACATTTTGAGAAACAATGGTTACAAACAATTAATCTAGGTTCTAAAATTTTGTTTATGCACAAAATCTATTTCACTTACCAATCAAATGTTCTTTCAAAAGTATTAATATACAGTTAGTTACAAATATTTAATGAGATTTTTCTATCTTCTCATCTTACCTTTCAATAATTCATAAAATTAGAACACAATTGAGTTTTTTTCACATTCATCTTTGTTTTTCTTTTTTTTTTTTAGTTTAGTTTAATCATTTTCTATTCATTTAATTTTATATTATTATTTTTAACTAATACAAAATTATTTTATTTTATTCCTGTTTTTCTTAAATTTATGATTTAATCTGTTCATTTTTTTAATTATTTTTATTTATTAAAAATAAATTAAAATAGTATCCAATAATTTTAACGTTAATTTTGCATTAAGTTTGCAAAAGAAAAAAAAATACAAAACCTTTTTTATTTGAAAGTAAAGTTGTTAAAAGCTATTTTAATTTATTTAGACTACTACTTTTAAAACAATTTTACTCAAAATAATACTTGTTACAGAATCTGCAACTAAAGCCGAACTAAGTCCTAAGTGTGGCCAATAATTCTCTTTGGTTTATCAGGAAACAGAAATAATTTGCTAAACTCTACGAGAACATGATTTGTATGCTAAACTCTACAAGGCTGAAAATAATTTGCATGCTTTCTCACTGCCGCTGCGTTGTGCCCACTTATCAATCTTTTCAAGTCAAAAATATATGCATACTCCATCTATAAACCCAAGGAGACAGCCACAGAAATTCTAAACTCAGACTTAAAACAATACCAAGTTCCAACCACCCTTCTGCCACCGCCAAGTGTTTTGGCACCATTACCAGGAGCTAACCTCCCTCCCCCGACCTATACCCCCACCAACACAAAAAGACTTGTAGCAGAAAAATGAAAACATATCAAATTTCTTTCCTATTGACTGTGTCTGTGTTTCTAGAATTCTCATCCTACCTGCGTGTGTTATATCTTATGAAGACAATTCTTTCTTTAAGGCTTGTACTTGTATAATACCGCAAACCCACAAAAACAAATGAAGAAACTACAATACATTTTCAGGTGGAACATTGTGGGAGAATGGAATCTTACTATCCCTCCTTTTATATTGACATTGGCAGACAGAATTTATTCTTCCCTTACAAGCAGTGCTCAAATACCTTCCTTGATTGTTCTCCCTATGATTCTCACTGTAGAAAAGCCTTGAGGAACACCATTCATCCAAACAGAAATTGGTGATTGTGAAACAGGTTACCCATAAGAACTGGCCAACTCGTTATCAGATACGACTTCACTCTACAATGAGAGCAAATTTTAGATTTTATCAATGACATCCCTGTTATGAGAAATATCTGATTCTATTCCTAGGGTTACCAGCAAAATATAGTTAAAAGGGATGCCTGAATAATTGATACATCATCATTATGGTGCCACTACACTCCGATGAATTCTTGTCTCATGATGACAAGCCAATATTGGTACAAATATTTTCAGCACATCTCGGTTTAACTTCCAAGTAATACTAGAAATTTGAAGTTCACATTGGTAAGCATAAGCTTATGCAACAGGTCACAGGGATATGACAAAAGATCTAGTGCAGGTGCAAAAGTAGTGGGGTTTTTTTTCCTTATATAGGCCCATGCATAATAATACATAAATAATTTCCTCAAAATGCTAAATTTTACTGCTTAGACTGAAAACTTTTCAAAATGAAAAAGAATGTTTAAGTATTTGTATTTGAAAAGAAAACTAGGTTTTATGCTATATTTGAATTCTTAAAGCAAGACAAGTTTGTGAGTCATAGCCTTTCCAGTTCAGACATATATCAAATAAAATGGTTTAAATAAAAAGACGATGCTTGTACCTGAGTGGAGAAGGTCTCATATAGTTCACTTCTGAGTAAGGGGAAGCATTTTTATATGCGCCCTGTTTGCAATATACTATCCACTATTTGCCATCGTATCTCTCAGTGCTGTTTACTTTGCCATTAGATCCTTACTCAAGACGTTGGGCATGTCAAAAGGCTTTTCGTTCTATTTGGGCTAGTCATGCCTCTGAGATATCTTCAACTCTGAACAAGAATGTGAGTTCAGTGAGTGAAATTCAGTTCCAAGATGCAGTTGATTGTCAGGTGCTCTTCCAGCCATTTTCTTCAACTGTCAAATGATAGCATTAATAAATATCTGTTATGTTGTACTGAACAAACATAATGCCAAAATATTAAATAAAAGCATCTCATAATGATTGTATTTCATAATTCTCCTCTTAGCTCAAGTCATTTACACTAAAAATCTAATCGGGCCTTGATGACATTTAAGAATCATTAAATAATATCCGACTTGCCATCACCAACATGCATTGGATTGGCATAGTTGAAGTCAAGACCTCTGCTTATGTGTTGATAAACCTGTTTGTATGCACACTCATTCAATAAAGTAAACAGGATAAAAATCAGTGCCATCTAAACTTTCACAATGGAATATATTTGGTCTGTCTGTACGTGCCTTTCTAAAATTTTATCTATTTTTATCAGGTATGTTTTATGAATTGAAAGAAATATCTTCTCTTTGAGGAAGAACAAAATTTCGCCAACCATTTTTTGAGTACCTATTTCCATGTTTGCCCCGTTTTGAGGCTGGGTTCATATATTTGAGTAACCAGACAATAATTTTTTTTTTGCTCAAAAACCAAACAATAAAATTATTAATGTAATTTTTTTTTTCATTTTCTCCAAAATAATAGTCATTACTTTTCTAGATTGGAATGCAACACCCTGTCACCCCATAAATACAAGGCAGAATAGTTCATTGGTAGAAGTGACAGGTGCAAGGTCTACAAGGTCCAAAGAACCATATGTGGAGGTCTCCCTGCTCCTCCTATTCTTAGTGCATCTCATATATGCTTTTTCATTGAAACCTCCCCAAAGAAAGCATGTTTAGTGTTATAAATGCATTGAGTCAAGTGTCCAACTGTATTTACTACCATAAAAGCTTCTGGTTTGAGGGTTAGAAAAGGCAGCATGCAATCCACATCTCTACAAGCAAAGACTAGTATGGTGTGTGCATGTAAATTTCCACGCATGGTTCAGAAAGAACATTTAAGAGACTAAGACAGCCTGTACGAGTTCTTGTAATTTGTAATCCTTTCAGGTACTGTTTCTCCAGATACTTTCCTCCATATATCTAATCCCAACCATGAACAAACTATGCCTTTCAAAATGATATTAAAGAACAAGTTCAATTAAATTCATGAATGGGTATAACAATATAAGCTTACTTCCAGTTTAAACTCATGCAATGGTAGAACCCAGATTCTTTTTTTGTACCTGCACTGTTAGAGATCTGATTACTTCCTTTGAAGCCTTGTTCTTTTCAGCTTCCTCATGTGCTGTACCCACTGCCTCCTTCAACTGCCTTGATGTTCTTTCAAGTTTTTCTTCTAGGACTTGGGATTTGACAGTAAGATCCTCAACCTGCAAGCCGTATTACCATCATAATTCAATGCAGCTATGGCATAGTTTCCTGCCATGGAAAATGGAAGGGCGTCTTGACATAAATTGCAAGACATGCACTAGTGACAATTCTTGGCTCATATGAATCAAGTCATACTATTGGCTCATAGGAACATCTGCAGCCAGTGCAGGGTGTCTATTGATTATTAATATGAAAGTACCATGGTTCATTTTTTTTCCCTTCTTTGACAATATAATCCTTTTCAGTAACTGATGAAGATTTTAAGTTGTTTAAAAAGTACAGGAGCAACAATGACTTTAGAATAGCCTCTATCCTGCTAAGTTAAGTATCAGAAATGGGAAAAGGAGAGCATGTTTAAAATATTTGTCAACAAATTACTTTATGGAATAAATTATAGAATAAAAAAAAACCAAAGATAGAAATGATAACCCTAAAGGTGAGAGACTGATAAATGCAAAATAAATTCATGTACACATCTACAAAAGTAAATCAAAATTTCTTCATGCCTAAGCAGTCATAATCACCATATCAGCTTTGGTTATCGATAGTCACATGGTATGCAAGTGAGTGACATAAAATGTTGTAAGCTATCATGGTACTTTTCTTTATTCATTGGTTATCATTTATCGAACATAACAAATAAGAATGTATTTCGTATCGTTATTCTTTCTTCACTATTTACTAAAGCATATTGCTGATACATGAGAAGCCACGGATATTCACCTGTGCTCTTAATATACCTATCTCTTGGGTGAGGCTCTCAACTGAGTGCTTTGAGCCATTGAAAAGGAGTTCTGGATTTGTAAGATTAGTATGAATTGAAGTTCTTGTAATATAATAAGCTGGACTCGACTTCCTTGAGGGAGGAGATGAACCTCGAGAAACCATTCTTGAACCAGAAGAAGAAGCTGATATTCTCGTAGAATTTCCAAATAAAGAGGTTGATTCCCATTGAGAATTTTCATTTAATACTCTCCTATCATGTTTGGAATTTTGGCTCCTGGTCTGTCTGAATGAATCAAAGGAGGCAAGCCTGGCAAGCTTACGAAGAGATTTTGAATTCAGAGTATCTTTCTCTGGTAACTCATTGCTATTCTGATTTAAGCTTTCCCTTGAATTCTTAACGAATTCAGGAGTTGATCTAGACTCCTTTTTCCTATTTAATTTGGTAAAACAATCATCACAGACCCGATAAGGCTTGTTCATGTTAGGAGCCAAAGCAGCTTTTAGAGATTTCTTACAGCTGCAAGCTTTACAAAAGACTAGCCCGCAGTTGTAACAGTTATGACGCTTTCTGATGAAACTAAATGGATTCCGACAACCAAAACAATTAAAATGATCAGCACCTAGTGCCCAGTCATGGAGACAAATTGCAGCAGTAAAGTTGGAGCCACATACCACTCTCTTTACTCGTTTGTTTTGCAAAGCATCAACAAGTGTAGGAACATTCCTGTCTGCATTGTCTCCATGACCTAATTGACCATTTGCACCCTTTCCCCAGGTGTAAACCTTAGCATCTGAACTGCGGACCACAATATGATGAGAACCACATGCTATCTCTTCAATTCGGCTGTTTTTGATATTTCCTTTGACACAAGTTGGAAGCTTGCTACTTCCAGAGCTCCCAAGTTGTCCAGGACCAACACTCCCCATGGAATACACTTTCCCTGTGTCAGCTAGAGCAACAGTGATACTGTGGCCACAAGCCACTTGAGAAAAGCTTATAGTGTCTGACAGTGCTACCAAAAAAGGAACTAATCTGGGTTCTTTGTCACCATGTCCAAGCTGGCCTTTCTCCCCATCCCCCCATGTGAACAGCTTTCCAGATGAAAACGCACCAGAAGTCTCAGTAGGCACTTCAACAATGGCAGCGGTGTGCCAAACTCCACAAGATGCCCTCAATGTTCGTAGCCCCCTAAGAGCATCAACTTCTCTAGGCATATTTGTGCTACTACGGTCCCCATGGCCTAGAGCTCCAAAAGTACCATCTCCAAATGTAAATAATTTACCTGTTGATGTAACAGCAGCTGTATGCCAAGCCCCACAAGAGATATATGATACATGCATACCTTCCATCTCACCGCTTACCCTTTTAGGAGTCCACTTACTTGCTTCAGTACCGTGCCCTAATAGACCAAGATTGTAAGAACCATCACCCCAAGTATAAAGGTCCCCTGAAAGTGTTACAGCACAAGTATGAAATTCCCCACAGGCAACTAATCCAATAGTTGACCAACTGAGAGCACCAATGAGCATTGGTTGAGAAACATCAGCTTCAACTCCATGCCCAAGCCTGCCACCACTTCCCTCACCCCAACTAAAGATCCGCCCCTGTCTTGTGACTAAAACAGCATGCTTATTCCCACAAGAGATATTGTGAGCATCAAGGAGTACATTTGATTCGAGAGCCTTTGGTGAAAGTGAATCTACTCTGGTAACAGAATTAGTTTGAGTTCTGTGCACACTGCCACCAAGCGGTCCGTTACCAGTTCCTTCTCCCCAGATAAAAACATCGCCTAATGCATCAAAATCCTCAAAAGAAGTTCCCCGGCTGGATGAACTTACTGCACTGGATAAACTACTTCGAAATGAATCAATAACAGAGGAGCATCCATGTGGGTTATCTAACCCCCCCAGTGATAAAGAACTGAAATCCTTGGCAACTGAGTCAGTATGAGTCAAGGCCTTTGTTATAGAAGTGTATGTTAAAACCTCAGAAAAAGCTTTTCCCAACCTACACTGTTGAGAGCTCTCATATGGGACTGAAGCAGTTTGGATATCTTTGGGATCCTATAATAAGCAAGACATCAAAAGATAGAATAAAAGAAAATAGCAAATGATTGGATTTTCTCGCAATTCATAGAGGGAAACCTTAGAGATGATGTCACAGCCTGTAGATGACACATTTGATAGACAATTTCTTTGTGTATAGGTACATGGACTTTCTGATGACGCATTATCACTTATTGCATCACTTTTTGGCCTGCGATTGTCACCTCCCCAAATTAAGACTTTAAGAGCAGTAAACCAGATCTCAGCTTCATCCCTGTCCTTGCATATCTATCAACAGTATCAGTAATTAGAGGCAGTTGTTATGTGTTATGATCAAGGTTATGATAAACTCAATGTTCAAAATCAAAATATTATGTTATATTAAAAGGAAAAAATTGGAAAATGTGAGTTGTAAACCAATGTACATGAGAAGTTTCTTCATATATTCTCCCAACCATAAAAAAGAATGCAAAAGGAAAAGAACTAATGACCATTCACAAATCTAAGAGTAACAAAGTATAAAAATTCACCAACCACCAGCAAAATACAGCAAAACTTTTCTTCTGTTCCTTATGAGCAAAAAAGGTAAGGAAAAGAATAAAAAGCAACAAACTAAATTCTCCTTTCTACACAATCCTGATCATTGCTTGGGGAACGAGGGCTGAGACAAAAGGTAAGGAAAAGAATAAAAGCAAGAAACTAAATTCTCCTTTATACAAAATCCAAATGATTGCTTCAGGGAAAGAGGGCTGAGAACCAAAATACAAAAATGGTAGACTTTTCTACACACATAAGGACTCTTGCTTCAATGCCACTAACGACATTAAACTGCTCAGGACTGAAACTGCAAATTTCAAACACTCAAAAACAATAATAGTAATAAAAATAATAATAAGAGAACATTCATAGGTTCAAAACTAGTTTAATATTAATCCTGGACTGTGTTGAATGGGATGAAGATGCACGTCTGTAATGCATGTATTAAGCAGTACAGTTGAAACTGAAAGTTGACAGACAGTGCAATCATGGTCAATGTAATTTAAAAGGAGGCTATTGCCAGGTCAAAAGCAAGAGAGGACACAAACCAAATCCAAGGATCTGTTGCTGTAAATAAGAGAAAATGACTGATGTTCTTTATCAGGCTGAGGGTAACGCTGGAATATTGCCTGCAAAACCACGCAAGAAAATTTTTGTTACTTTTGCCTCCAGTTGAGCCTGCTCTAGTCTTAACAAATGCATTTCAGGAAGATCAGGCACATGTTTCAGATTTTTCTGATATTGTAACAGTTCATAGAAATTATAGGATTGGTTAGGAGCTCCTAAATTGTCAGCAGCTTCAATTGTCAAACTTTGTTTTGTCCAAGAATGTTGGTTTGATATTAAAAAATATGTTGACACTTTTTTTTGGATACATATTAACACTGTAAAAATCAGGTCATATGACTAGAAGCAACTACAAAAAAGTATGGATCAACAGCAGAAGACATTACTTAATAGAAAATGTTAGATTGATTAGATGCTCCTAAAGGCAGTAGCTTCAATTGTCAAACCTAGTTTTGTCCATAAATGTTGCTTTGATATTAAGACTATACTAAAACTTTTTTTTCTTTGGTGCATAAATATATTAACACTTTCAAGATTAGGTCAATGCTGAGAATCCAATTCCGGTCAGTAGCTTCAATTGTCAAACTTAGTTTGTCCATAAATGTTGGTTTGATATTAAGACTATGCTAAAACTCCTTTTTCTTTGGTGCATAAATATATTAACACTGTTAAGATTAGGTCAATGCTGACCGATGTCTACTTTAAACATGCATGACATGAAATATAAATCCTTATCAAGCTGAAGCCACAAATTAATGGTTGCATCTGATCTTTTGTTGGCTAACAACAGATTAACTTTTGTCATTCAGCTCCTTATGAACCACTTCCACTTTGACTATTGAAGGATACAGACTGTGTAGCAAACCCCTAAATGGTGATGAATGTAGACCTAAATGAAGCTGAATATTAAAGGAGATTTGAATGGTTGATAGACAAAGTTAGCATACAGCTTCAGCCTTCATCTTTTATTAAAACAGTGTGTAGTCATTCCTAATTTTTTGCATTCAAAACATGGTATCTTCAACTTCCATAGAGCTCACAATACAAAACAAAATCACCAAAATCTGAACGAAAATAACTAATTCCCTTATAAACTGGCACATTTGTCTTAGAGTACCATTAAGCTGATTAACTGATCATTAATTAAACCCATCTAGGAATAGAAGAGATTTGCATATTTTTATGCACTGTATTCTACATGCAGTTAGATAAAACCAAGTTTTATGTCACACAATACCAGAATGCATGCATTACAATAAATTAAACTTATGTGTATATGTAAGATGACCAGAATATGGGAATCCAGCCCCACACATACCCTGATTAATGGAGGCAAATACTGACAATATCAGCAACTTTTACTATGTTATGTGAAGGGTGGTACAAACTTACAGTACGCTGTCCAGGTACAATCCTTGAAACATGGCTTAGTTCGAGTTGTTTCTTTTCTTTATCAGAGTACCAGATCAGCGATTTCTCATCCTGGCATGTAGAAAAAATGTCTTAAATCACCATAATAACCCCTAACAGAATCATGCATAATAATTTGTAATCTTGTACACAAGGTTTGTTGGATTTTGCACAGCTTGTCCAATTCACATAGCAATATATGCTTTACAGAAAGACAAGGTGGTGGAAAACCCCATAGAGAAATAAAAAAACTGCTATCAATTATTGTTCTAATGTTCTTTTAAGGACATTCTTACAATCTGGCTTAACTGATATATTTAAAATTTGATAATATTTAAAAGGTCTTTGGCTCCAATTACTTCTAATAGAGTCCAGTTCCACATTATCGAGTGCAAAAGCCATCCCAACTAGAACACAAATGAATTGCACACAAAGTTAGATTCTCTGCCAACCTTTGAACTTAACAAAAATTGAACCCCTTGTCAGTTCTCTAAATAATCCTTAAATTTTTCATGATACAAACTGAAATACAATACATTAGCTTAATAAAAAGGTTGAACATGACAACTCACAAGTGTCATGAAATGGGAAAGCATTTTAAATAATATTTACATGATAACAAGTTAGTATTGAGAGACACAGAACAAAGCATATATCTTGCCGAGGCTCCAGGGATTAAGAGTACACTACTAGAATGTTGCCAGATATGGCAATTAATCAGGTTAAGCTTGTTTCATAAAAAACTGATGCAGCTATCTTCCTTGATCCCCTTTTAAAAAGATATTTTTGGTTTTTTTTTCCTTTCTTATATGTACACAAAAGAGGTTATGTTTATGGATGTAGACGGTTTAAGGCTTAACGAAGCACAAGAGCACCAAATTCATGCGGATGTGCACAGGTCAGACTCCAGAGCAGCCACTTTAGCAGAGAATTCTAAGGAGAAAGCCATACTTAGATCACCCGTATGACATCCAGCCATGATAGGACCAAAAGCTGTTTTTGACCTATCATTTTGAAAAGAGCTTAACTCTTAAAGTAAAACTAAAAAGAAAAATGAGAGTGTAAATTTTTGGGTTGGAGATGAACTGATCACAATCCATGATAAAAGCCTTTGATAGAAGGGTACTTCAAAGCAGGCTACATCAGTTTAGATGACAATCTTTTTACTGCTTGATGATCACTAATTCATTGCTTACATGTATTACATTCTTTTTTAAAATAAAGTAAGAGAGGGAATATTAAGACTTCTCAGGGTAACATGATATCTAATGCAATTTCGGTGAGGAAAACATTTAAAGAAAGAAAAGTACTAATAGTTCATACGGAGGCAGATTCAAGGCAACATACGTTTGAAAGACTGAATGGACAAAATTTAGGCTTTCCCCGTCGTCCATACTTCAGAAGATACATCCCTTTCTTAAGGGTTGTTATGGCCTGCGAAAAAAAGGCAAAAGTAAGACATATACTTATATTTGAGGAAAATGGAAGACCTAAAGACATTGACCCATTTGCAGCACCAAATTACCTTTTGAAAAGAAAATCTAATGAAAAAAGAAAAAAAAAAACACAAATTTGAGGAAAGGAGCAATAATCTTGAATCCTGAGAGGTTGATAGAACCATTTAGGCATGCGTAAGGGTGCAACTTTTATCAAACTGAATAAAGGGAACAAAGTAGCCTGAAGAGACAACCTTCTTAAATTAAAAGAAAAGAAGACAGTGACATGTAAAGAAGGTCACATAAAGACATGTAACTCAGCCTATGACATGTATAAACTCATTCTTGGCAGAGAAAATATTCTACATTGAAAGGCAATGCCGTCAATGCTGTAGATCGCATGCTGCTGGAATAATCTAACTCAATTTCCTTGCAACAGTCACAGCTAGAAAAGTTCATTACTCGGAACAAATTGCGCCAGTAACATAGATTCATTTAAAAAAAAAACCAGAATGACAGTCAAGTATAGAGAAACGAAAAAAAAAAGGAGGAATACCTGCTCATAATCCCTATCGGAAAGAATCTGCCTGTTGAAGTCAGCCATTCAGCTAGCAATATCCAGTCCAACCCTTGCATAGAACGACAGCAAACTTCTAGAAAATGATGGAAGAATCCCCGCATCCGCCCCATATAAAACCTTTCCGTAAATCTATTACCAGAATGCACTTCATACTATTCCATTATGAGAAAGCCTGATATGAATGTATCCGCATGAGAATGTCCTATCTCAAATTGCTATGAGTTTCCGATAACATAATATCAAAACTAAATTGTAGAATTTCCCGATATTCCACACCACAGCACCTATTCCATCAGGCTTAGCTGCATTTGAAGCAATTACGATAACAAACCAAATGAATAAACAAGAAACAAATTCAACCCTAAAAATTTTGAATCATTTGGAAATCAACCATCCAAAATTGCTTCTCTTTTTTTCTTTTTTTCCATTCTATTTTTCGCTCAATTACCATACAATATTAGATCATTGATTAAGCCTTAACAAAATTCTAGCATACAAATGAAAAATATTTTACCTGAATAAGTAGGCAATTAGAAGGCCAAATTTTTGCCCAACAGGATTCGATTCAACTTTAAAATTCAGGATCAGAAACGGATCAAATGGCATTAACAACTTTGAATTTTTTGGAAAATTAAATATATATATATATATATATATAATATACATGAAAATGTAAAAGAATTGAAGGGAATTAGCGCGAGCTTCTCTCTTTGTTTTCTCTATATTTTCCCTCCTCCGAGTTTAACTGCTTTTTGTATTTCTTTGACAAATAAAATAAATACACTTTTTTTCTTTTGTTTCAATTGGAAGATTCTGATTCCTTATACCCACGTCAGCTAATGAATCCGTTGGAAGGCACCGTGGGATGCTTCCCTGCGTTTTTGTCCTTTTGTTCCACCAAATTTATGAAAACCAAGCCTACCTTACCTTTCCATTTTTATATTTTCATTTAAAAAAAAAAAAAAATAATTTTTTTAGCTTTTTTATTAAAAAATATTTTTTTTAATTTGATGGTATTTTTTAAAATTTCACAAAAAAAAATCAAAATTCTGTTAACTTTAATAATGAATAAATATTCATAAGCGAGAAGGAAGAGATTAAGAGGGGATCAATTGAAGGATAGGAGGCCTCCGCATGGAATAAATCCAAACTATGAAGGGGTAATTGATTAATGCTTCAATAATTCTTTGTTTCCTGAACTGGTATCACTTCTCTATTGTGCTTTAGCCTAATCATTTCCTTTGCTCTAACTTTCCCCAAACTTTAGCGACTAAAATATTAATAAATATGTTTCCTTAATACATCTTTAAACTATACTTTCATCTTTCAATAAACTCATGTGACCATGATATCACAAAGCATTGCCAAATCCCAAACAGTTAACTAAACCAGCAACTCTAGCAAAAACAAGCGTCAAAACTAGCAGGGCGACCAGAATCAACAGAAGCTATGCCAAATATGAAAAAGTGTTTAGGAACTTGCACTCTCCACCGTAACAAAGTTCCAGAAGCAACCTAAGATAATTACATAACATTACACAGCCATCCAGAGTTCTTCCCAAGAACCAAAAGTCTCTTTCGGATGATACCACCACATGCGACTTTCTCTTCCACACACAGCAAAACATACATACTGGAGCTATAAAGGATCAATGTCGGTAGCCATCATCATCATATATGTAACCGCTACTCCTGGACTTGTCAGCCTGCAAAACAAGGGAGGAATAAAAAGGCTTAAACAATTGTCAAAATTTTTCAAGAGCTATTATTAGTTACTTGCCTGCTTCCTTATCAATAAAACAAGAATGACTGTCCAATCTGAAAATAAGGATACTACTAAATCAAACTTCTATGAGCAAACATGACAGCCTCAAATGCATGTACATGACAGAGTAGAACCAATCATGGTTGATGCTATACCCTATGAATGAGCTTCTCAAATGCTTCAGTTCCATTCTCTTCAATGTATCTCTCCGCAGCAGTTAAAATGTCGTCTGGCTTACTGAAGTCCTTCTTCCTTGGAATATACCAGATGTTAATTGTCTGTTGTGGGTTGATAAAGAAAGGTCTCAGATAATGCTCATAAACATAGGCAGCACCACTGAAGTATGGGATAACCAGCCAACAGGTAAAAATCAGCTTTGTGTATGACCATATGGGAATCCTGCAGTGAAGTTTTAGAAAGTTTCAGCACAGTATAGTAGGTTCTATATCTGTGCATAAAGATCAAATCAAGGCTTTAGTGTGCAAATGTATTTGTAAAATGTTTAGGTTCCATGCTCTTTAGAGTCCTTGACATGATTAAAGCATGAGACTATCATATTTACCTATAAATTAGCCATCCCTTCATCAAAGAAATAAAATAATCAGGAGGTTCTTGCAGAACTACCAGAATAACTAAACCAGGAAAAAGAATAGACAGAAACATTTAACACCTTGGAGTAACTTCAAATTCAAAATACCCAAGTCTGATTTAGTTTCTTGCTTGACTCTGTACTCAAAAACAAAAATCTCGTTTAGTTTCACAATGGGTTCCCACTTTTTCTATGGAATCAGTTTCCTGTTAGAAAGCCGGTTGAACTCTTGCTAAGCTATAACAGCTACATTAAACAATGAGCGCCTCTTCTGGTGGATGAGAAGCAATTTGAAGAATACAACAAGTCTGGTCACCTAAACTGCCAATTGTATAAGCTTAATAACCAAATTGTTTTGAGTTGGCCAACTAGAACAACAGTTTTTAAATCGAAATGAAACATTCAGGCTCCCCCCCCCCCACTACCCCCAATCTCTCTCTCTCTCTCTCTCACCCCAAAACAAAAGGAGAAAGTAACTCAGATTCCGGAAAAAGAAACAAAAAAAAAAAACAAGGGATAGTCTTAGAGCCACAGATTTTCTATCTAAAAGCAGATATAACCTGGATCATTAATTTGCAAATAAATTTACCATTCAATAACTTTGGCAAAGGTGAGCTCCAGCAATGTAATCATGGAATAGAGAACCCAATATGTAAGCCATTGTCTGTCATCGGCACGAGACTCCGACTCGATTGCCCTAACGGAGGCATATCTGTTTACGAATTTAACACCACAGAGTAATTAAATCAATCCAAGAAAATCTCAAATTCAGGCAACTACTGAAATACATTAAGCAAAAACAAATTAAACCCAAAAAAAAATAATGAAAAACACTTACAGAGGATACAGAAGACTAATAACTGGCCTGAAAAATCAAACCAAAAACGAAATTAGCAAACAATATTAAAAAAATCATAAATTAAAGATACAAATTTGGATGTGTCAAATTAATTGAAAGTAGACACCAAGCCTCAAAATCTGATTTTCACTTAGTTCATTGATTAAATTTATAAGTTTCCTTTAATATTCTTAAAGCAATAGCAAAATACATACCCAAAAGGGAAACAAAATACAATGGCTGGAGACTAAGGGTAAAGTTTCGATGCTTCTTTGCCCATTAGGTGTTTTATTCTTTGTTGAAGCAAAAATAAAAAATAAAAAAAAAAGTAAAGTTGATGAGAGAGAAAAAGAAGAGCAAAGAGGAATTACCCAGCAAGAACATCAAAGTTCTTGAGAAGAACCTTAAGAAAACTTGCAGCCCCAGATCCCATGAGTGATCTCCAATGCCCTTTTTTTGTTTGTTTGTTCCTTGTGCTGTCTGATCTCAAACTAAACAAAGAGTAGGGTTTGGCTGTGTTTTTGTTTTTGGAAGTGACAAGAGTGTGCAAGTCCTTTGTGTTTTTTGTGTAACAAAGCAGATTACAGAGGAAACAGAGGGAGAAGTGGGGACAAGCTTATAAAAAGAAGTAGCCGGTTGTAAGATAATTATTCTCTGCTCCGCGTAGAATGCCGGTGTGGTGTAATGATCTTCCGGAGCATATTTCACAGTGAATAAAACGGACGGCTGACGTTTCTCCCTTTCTACCCCCAAGGGAAATTACAATCAAGGGACTTCCTTTAATTGGAATCACAGAGTTGGCACTTCCCCCTACCTTGTCTGGCAAGTTCTGAAAGCAAAAGCCAGAAAGCCTTGGAATTCAGTGAGGCTTTGCCCACAGGGGTGACCTAACCTTGATTCAATTTTTGGCCAAACAGAAACAGTTTTGTTACACCTAAAAGGTAGTAATTGATTTTGTTGTCAGATTAACTACTCTCACTTTCACATTTGAGTCAGCATTTGTCACATTAACTCTTTCATGTTCAGTTATTTCAATGCCTTGAAAATGTTACTTTTGTAAGTTTATGGGGTCGCATGGCATAGATAAAATACTATTTGACTGATCAAAATTCATTCACATGTACAAGCTTTCCAAAGGGGCGCAATCCTAGTTTAACCCAACGCAAAGGTGTGGAAATTTTGCATCAAGTAAAATTTACAAGTTAGCTGCGCCTCTATCCCCACTTCTGCTAATGTCATCAAGTCCAAACTCATTCCTAATTGCCGACTGCTTCCCAAGAAGTTGAGAAGGCCATGAATCTGCCGGAGTGGGATACCGAGCATGTGGTTTGCTAACAATGGAGTTAGTGTTAGCCGTAGGTTGCATGGAATCAGGCACAGGATAGGCCTGGATATCTGGATGAATGGGAACAACAAGGAGAGCAGATGCTTGTTGCAAAGCAGGTTCCACAGCAGGCAAACCAGGACGATCTCCACGAAAATGCGATGACAATTCTGATTGCTGAAAGCCAAGAGGAGGTTCGTTCAAGTCAGGTTTAGATTGCGCCACCCTTGTCCCTATCTCACTTTGCAGTTTCTGAATTTGAGTTTCCAGGGTGGAATTCTCCTCCTTCAGCTCATTCTTCTCAATGCTCACCTGTCCACATTTCCAATGACCAGGTGGTTGTACAAAAACATGCATCAGTAAGATAGGGGACCCTTTTTCTACATTCAGCAAAATTATCGATGACAAGTTTAGGGGTGTTACATAGTGAGATTCCGATAATAGACAAGCATTCTCCTTTTTGAGGGTCTCAATTTGACCAAACAAGTCCTTTAATAGTCGAGTTGCTTCACACAGAATAGAGGCCTTCCCATTGTTCGGCTGGTTTGGATCTGCACAGAAATTTCCTTAAGTTAGAAATAATACAATCTCTGAACACCTCAAAAAAGGACTGATCCTACAAATCAAAACCAATGCTAATCATTAATGATAATCACTTCTTTGATAGCATCGAAGCAAAGTTCTATTAAGTCTTAAAGACGGATAAGCTGAAACAGGAAATTAATAGGAGCATAAATTAAGTTACCAAGAGCATTTGCAAGGTCAAGGAAGAGCTCATTCAAATGCTCACGCTTGAGCTTCTCCCTCTCAGCCTTGTGAATTCTTCTGGGAACCTTTCCCTTGGTCTTTGGAGCACAAGACCTGCATCAAAAACAGTTTTCAGACAAGAAAAACTTGCTGCTCTCTTCGACAATTCAGGCACTCAATATGCACATTTTAATTGCAGCCAGAAGCAGATGCTTCTGGAAATGCTTAAATAAATATGTCATCAACAAACTATAAACTTAGAAAATCAAGATAATCTAATATTATTCCAAATAAAATATGCAGTTATGCAGAACAATTATGGAAGATTAGCTACACAAGGCTCACTTAGCGAAGGAATTGACGCATCCCATACATCAGAGAATGGCGCATGGGCAAGCAGCAAGTTGCACAACTAAAAAGCATCAAAAGGTTTGAAACTAAAATATAAATAAAGATTAATAACTCAGAAATCAGCTGGAAAATCATATCAGACACTGATGTATTAATTTGCTAAATAAGTTCAAAGCCTCAAAACTACGATCAGTCATTTCTCTATTGTCCCCTTTTAAACTGACTAAGCATATGATCATTATGAGTTAGGGCTCACAACATTGAAGCATATGGTTTGAAAATGTAAGCCATAAATTTAGACACAATCCAGCAATTACAGAAGACAGGTAAGCAAAGCTCCTAAGATCTTCAAAGACTAACCTGCCTACAGATGTCTCCACTGCTGCAATTGTCTTCTCAACCAACGGAGCTGGAGCCTCAGAACCCATGTTATTTCAATAAATTGAACACCACCAGAAATTCCCTAAAAACACCAAGACTATAACAATTCATAAGTTCTTTATCCCTTTATTGATGATTTATGAAACCAAATCAACCACCGATTAGAAAGGGGAAAAAAATGTTTGCATTACAGAAATTGGGTATTACTTTGCAACCAAGCAAGTTGAGTTTGAATAGTAGTCAAATCAAAGAGTTAACTTTTAGCAGAAACCATACAATTTCTTTGCTTTTCTTTTTTTATTTTGCCTTCTCTTTCGAAAAAAGTGTTTCCTAGAACATCACAACTAACCACTTGAAGCATTTTCCCACCCAAACACATTTGATTTGCAGCCCAATTAAACCGTTTTCTTCATAAGTCAAGTTGATTTACGCCCCCCACCCCCCCCCAAAAAAAAAAAGAGAATAAAAAGGCTCAAATTCCATCTAATTTACCGGAAAAAGCTTGATCAAGCAAACAGATAAGCTTCATACAGAGTTTCAACATTTTGTTATCAATCAAAAAGGGCAACTTTAGAATCACAAAATCATCCATCTCAGTAAATAATAAAACAAGAACAACAATGACCCCAGATCAAAACCAAAGCCATAAAAGATTTAAGACCAAAAAAAAAAACAGAAGAAGTATAAAGACCCACCAAAACCCACTTCAAGAGCAACTTGTTAGAGACCCAAAAGAGACATAGCTGCTAAGACAAGGTGTAAAAGAGAGGAAATTTTGGGGTTAATGAGGAAAGCTCTTGTAAAAGTATTTCTTAGGGGAGAGAGAGTGTGTGGCGGGAGAAAAGAGTACACAGGGAAACGCGTGGCCAGCAACTGACAAATGATGCATTAAACCAAGACACGTGGGCTTGACACGTGCCCTTCTCCCTTTCACTTTTGTCTTGTTCCTTTATGCTGTGTGCCATGCCATTTACTTATCACAGTCTTCACACCTCAGCTTCCTATTTTAGAGGAGATTTAAGAAAAATAAATGCAATTTAGTAATATATATATATATATATATATATGTTAAAATGCTTTTACTTTTTAAGTTTTGAATAAAATTACATAAAAATATACTAATTTTTAAAATAAACATTTTATTTCAAGAATATAAATACCATTATCAAAAATTATCAAAAAATTAAAATATTTTTTTATTAATTTAAAAAATTATTATTATATTTTTAAAAAAATAAAAAAATAGGGAGCATCAATCAGTACTCCCTAACTCATCAAGAAAGGGGAACATCAAGATCCTCATCTGGGAGCACTTGGGAGCCCCGATCGGGCTTCCCAGGGGAACTCCGGTGCTCCCACATGGAGAGCTTTTTTTTTAATTAATAAAAAATAAAAAAAATATAATAGTAATTATAAACAATAATTAAGGGTAAAATTATTTTTTATTTTTATCACATCAGCAAGTTGACAGAAATATTAACAATTGATTAACAGCTAAACTTATATGTCTAATAAAAAATATTTTTTTGAGCGAAGTATTTATTTTGAAAACTAATGGATCTCCATTTAATTTCGATCAAAACTTAAAAAATAAGGGTATTTTACCCATATATATTTTTTATATTTCTTATATTATTATGCATATAAAAATATTATTAGAAGGATGAGTTGTGATATAAAGTCCGATTATAACGTTAATTATAGATTATATAATAAAATTTTGTCCATATTAGTATGTTTGATTACATAATAACTTCGTTAAATTAATGAGAAGTGCTACGCTACTTATGCATGTTGTGGAAACACATGTTATATTCTCCATCCAACCAAACTTACTACCATTTATGCGTTAGAATACACTAATCTAATAATTTATTGCAAAGAAAGAATTTGTTTTTCTCATAAGGAAAAGGAAAACAATTTCTATTTCATTTCACTAGAATTCAATTCAATTCAACAAACATACAAAAACTTCCTTTGAAGTGTGGCATACAATTACTACATTAATACTTTTTACTAATTGATGACTTTTATCATTTTCTTCTTTTTTTTCAATGTTTTTAATGAAATAAATTCTTTTTGTATTGTAGGATTTTAAAGTTAGTAAAAATGATTAGATAATGTTATCAGAAACCAATTTGACTCGATCGATCAATCCGATGATTTGATCCTTGATGTAGGTCAATTTGTAATTGGAATATTTGTGCAATTGACTCAAAAGAGTTCACACTAACTCGACAAGTTTATGAAAAAATAAGTAATCTTATAAGATTTTATAAATTCAGATAAATTAAAATTGACTTTTTAAAATAACTTTTAAAAATTATTCTTAACTTAATTTTTGTATATTAATTATTATTTTTTCATCATTTTCATTAAAAAAATGAAAATGTATTATACAAAACTAAAGAAGTAAAAATAATATTTATAAGCTTAACTTTCTTTGTAATTTTTTAATGATAATCAATATTTTTAATTTTTATATCAAAATTATCATTTATATAGTGATGTAGAATATTTGCATAATATATAATATTATTCATAATATTTTAAAATATTCTTATTAATCCAATATTGACCTGAATAATCCAATGATTGAACTATTAACCTGATGACTTAAAGTAGTCAATGAATTGTTGTCTAGTCCGATTCAAATAATTATGGATTAGATTGTTTCTATCTTTTTAAATTAGGTGCATATGTCATGAAATTATTACCTTTTCTTGATTCAAGATCTCTTCCCCGCTTGATATAGAATTGAAACACCTTTTCTAGTTCTTGTGAAACACTTGACAGAACAACAATCTTTCCCACCCCAATTCAATGGTGCTCCTGTCAACAATAGTCACCTACTTGTCTGCATGCGGAGGTGCTTGGCGTAGGTTTAGGTCAAGTCCGTTCTAAAATCATTTGTCATGGAGCCATTAGCTCTCCTCAAAAGGCTAACTTGTTGGGGTATATGGCATTCACGCTAACAGATTTTTGAAGATCTTTTTACTTATTCATCGGGGGATTGAAACATGTGGTGTATTTCCTTTGAAGTGTTTGGTGTGGCACATTCACTTACGAAAACACTTCATTTATTTTATATATATTTTTTATTCTTATAAAATCACTTAATTTATTCATTTTTCATGGAAGTATACAAGATAATTAACTCAAAATTCAATCTCAATCTTTTTATTCAAATTGTAAAAGATAATAATTAACTTACATTAGACAAATAGCTTGTGATGACCAATTTTACCTTTTATACACAAAAGAGTGATCTCGTCTCATAAACATAAAGCATAAATTGCTAAAAGAAAACAAAGAAAAAGCATTTTTGATTTAATGTTGTGAAAAATGGGAAAGAATTTTGACAAAATCTAAAATATAATTGTATGATAAAAAGTAAAGGACTAATATTTTATGAATGGTTGATAGAGTTTATAAACTCTACAAATATGACTATCCGTATAATTTAATATATATATATATATTATTATATTATTATATTAATGTATTAAATAGAGTATTAATAAAAATGAGAAATTGTGATACAGTAAGGGTTTCTAAGTTTGGAAATGGAGAAGCGCGTGGCGGGCATAAGAAAGTAGACGTGGGTGAAGGATTGAAAAAGACTAGGTCTGTTTTAGTGAAGAGGCGTGTGCCTCCACGAGCTAGCTTCACCTTTCTTTAATGTTGACCACAAATCTTTGGTTCATGGAATTTGACAAAGTCTTCCATTCGCCCGGATGTGATTTCATTCCTCAGTTGGGAAAAATATATACTTGTACACAACATTAAGAGTGACTAATCATGAATTCAAATCCAAATAATCATCAAAATCAATTCAATTTTGATCTTTTTATTTTGATATCGATATTAATTGATTCAGATGTGTGTGATTCATTCTCTTATTTCAATTCATTTTTTATATTCAAAATTTCTGATTTAATAAATCCAAAAACTCATCTTTTACATTACATACATAAATATTATTACCATATATTTTATTAATAAAGCATAATATCTAAAAAAGTCTTTAAATTATTTAAAAAAATTCAAATAAACCCTTGTGCTTTTGTTTTGAACCAAATAAACTGTTATGATTAATGATTTACTTAATCAAAATATCATTTGTCATTTTATATCACATAACATATTACTAATATATCCTAATTGCTAATAATATGTTATGTTGATATATCGTAATTGATAATATGCTAATTTGAAATGATAATGTGACATTTTTCACCTTTTGATTAATTGCAATTACTCAACTATTAATTATAAAAGTTTATTTGATCAAAAATAAAAATATAAAGACTTAATTGAATAAAATAAAAAATTAAAAATTTTCTTGAATAATTCATAAGCTTTTTTAAACATTATGTCATATTAATATTTTAAAATATAGATAATAAAATTGAACGGACCAACCAAGTTAATCAAACCAATCGAGATAATATTTTTTATTATAATTTGAACGGTTCTTATTATTTTTAAGAGAGTTTGGTTAATTCAATTTTTGAAATTTTAATATCAAACTGTTGGAATACTCATCCCTAGAGAAGATAAAAATAAAATAAAACAAAAGTTTTTAAGCTTCACAAAAGAAAATTTGTTTTCACTTAATAATCGTGTTAATTTATTAATAGTTTTATTTAAATAATTATAATAAAATAGACGAATGAAAATATTGTGAACCCGTTTGTAGAAGACCAGATTTCAGACGTTGAGAGATTTGAAATTATGATTAAATCTTGTGGCAGAGTGCAACATCACTCAAAACCATGAATTGTACAAATGGAGTCTGGTATCTGCCAATATCTATAGACACTACAACTATAGGGAGGGTTGCCTTTCAAGTTTATACATAGTAAGTATAGCGCAAATTAAATTACTGTCAAAGAAGAAATGTGCATCTGAACTTGGAACCTCAGGGCTGAGGCTCATGAGCAACCCAGCTGGAACCTACGCACCTTCATCCTTCCATTCAAGGCAAGGGCCAATACATCGTATTCCTCCACATACCACAGTTGAGACACCACCGCCTGAATCATATCGCCACGTCAAACGCATACACATCATATATGTACATGTGCACAGAAACACAAGCATGTGTTTGCATACAATCCAGGTACCCTACTGCTATGCTTACAACATCATGATTTGTGCATGCTTCATTTATGTTCCTCCACAATATATTTCACAGCTAGTTCCTAAGAGAAATGAATCACATGCTGACTAAACAAAAGAGGGGAAAAGAATTCTCTTTGCATTCTTCCAGAAATTAACTGTAAAAGGCCTACTGTGCCGTCCAGTTGCCACAGCTTAATATCTAAGTGCTTAGACATGCAGGAACAGAACACAATTTATTTGAATGTCCTTGACAAAGCAGGCATTGCCTCACTTTGGGAAAAGTTAAAAAGGTTCATTCCCAAGGCAGCCAAGTGCCATGGAACAAGGACCTCGCATTCCCGATAAAAACAATTTCGTCTTCAGTTTTACAAACAAATTTACATCATGTTCCAGAGGAAGAAACAAATCATGCTGTGTTTCCATCATATATATGCTTTATATTGACTTCTAAACAATTTTAGTTACCATTAGATTACTTTCCTACCAAAACATCCAAATACCACCAAGGAGCTCCAATTGACTTTTGGAGAAAACCAAGAATTAAAATCCATTTATATTCTCACCCTACTCAGTTAAAAACTCAACAATGAGCCTTAATATGAAAAGTACGAAAGTTGCTGCTTTGGGGTGTTTGACACAATGGTTAGCACACGATTTTCTCAACATGGAAATTTGGATTCTATTTCCTCATTGCAAAAGTTGTAACTAAGAAGCAAAAATTTGTATTAAAATAATAACGGGCAAACCATGGAAATAATTAATTTTGAAAAACTTATATTTGAGAAATCAATTAGACTAATTAGGAAAAAGAATTTTGGGAAAAGTAAAATATTTATACATGGAAAAAATTGAAAGTACTCAAGATTTTTTTTTTTTTTGCCTTTTGGATTTAGGAATATTCAAGAATTTAGTGAAAAATTTGAAAAGCTTCGATACTAATTACAATTAATGCAAAAGTTATGGGGAGCAATTATAGCAATAAACAAAAGTAAAAAACTTTTAAGTGTCAAATTGTGATTTCTAAGAAATTAGTGGGGTCGAATTAACTACAAAATGGGGAAAACTTGAAAGGTAAAACTGAGATTTTGAGAAAGCCAGTAGGGTTGATTGTCAACACTCAGAAGAACCACCATGACGGTCAAGTTAAAGGTGCCTCTAAATGTGTTGGATCATGAACAGTAGCATGTGATGATTTCCTGCACATGCAGCTAGTCAAACACATGAAAATGCACATGACAAGTAATGATACAAAGTATACCAACTTGCCTTAAATCCATGGATTTTATTGTTTAGTTGAGTGACTAGTTTATGGAAGAGTTCAAGCTGCTTTGAAGTATTATCAGGGTCCTGCATAAAACATGAATGGTATACATATATGTAAGAATAGGTACTTGAAATCCATCAGATGATTCATGAAAACTTCTATTTGCCATTTGATCTAGACCAAGGACATTAAATATAACCAGTTTTGCCAGAAATTTACGTGCCGGGTAATGTGGCATAAAGTCACAGTTTACTCATAGAAGAGTCAACAAGAACCTTATGATGCTCAAGTCCATTAAGTCACAGCATATTTTCCGAAGAGGCAATCATCCATCCACCAAACTGCATTGTGCCATACCAATACAAATGGCTTTCCCCCAAATAATTAAATAAGTTACCATTTCATCATTTCATGGTTCAACTATCATGGCATTTTGAAAAGGCATGAAAATACCCATGTTTACCTAGCTGTTGTTGAATAAAATTGGCAGATTACAGACAAGTTGCAAAATCCGTCAAAAAAAAAAAAAAAAAAGAAACTGCAGAGCATGATTGCATGGCTCAGAAGATAGTGACTTCTGGACAAGAATCAAACTACAACACAGAGAAACTCTCAAAATGGACATTGACAGCTATCCCAAGAATAGAAACAATAACTTAGGAGTCAAGAAATTTTGGTGCAATATAAGTAATTATAACAAAAGATCCTATATAAGACTTGCAATACAGGGACCTTGAGGAACTTTTAATATTCATGCAAAAAAAAAAAAAAAAAGAAAGGCATTTAATTCTCTGAAGCATAAATTGTTATGTTATTCAGCAGGCTTATTTTAAAGTCAGCTGTTAAACTCAAGAAAACAACCAAAAGATGAAACAAAGAAGATGTATTAATGTAACAAAATGTAACTTCCAAAACAATACCATGAGTGAAGCTTTAGGATGACCCAGAAGCCGTGCAAAAGATGTGTGAAGAATAGCAGCATCATACTGCAACAATTAGCAGATAAGTGTTAAAATAAAAGCCATCTTTTTTATAGGCAACCACATGTTCATTATTTTCTTCTCATTGACAGAACTTAGCAATGATGCCAAAACCATCAATTAAGATTAGGAAACCAAGATATTTCCATAAAATGTATAGCCCTGAAATCCACAATATTGCCATTTATATTCGCTAGTTTAACAGAAATTAAGATCTTCACAAGGATCTTACCAGTTGCTTCCCTGGTGCTCGTGGAAGTGCAGTTCTCAACATAGCACGAATGCTTATGGGATCTGTTCCAGAGATTACCTACAGAAAAAGAATAAATAAGTGTTAATTTGTGCACTACAACATCTTTTTTTTGGAGGGATCTTGAAGGAGAAAAGGAGGGTATAAGTTGAAGGAGAACCTGCCAGCAACCAAGAAGCACACCAGTTGAAGTTAAAATTACCCTGTCTAAGACAATTTCTAAAGGGCATAGCCCCTCTGCAACAGCTCTAACAGCAGCTGCTTCAGCTTCAATCTGACAAAAGATACGAGGGTTCAAAATGTAAACCCCACATCTAACAAGCAGTACAAAGAGGCAGAAAATAACTCCAACAGGCAATTTACCTCAACTTCAGAGGCAGGGACAGGTGCAATATGATGCGAGGCATGGAACATGCTGAAATGGTACAAACTAGAGTTCTGAAACCAGATCGCTAACCAAAATATATGTAAGCATGCAAACACATGAGAATAAACAGAAAACAAAAAATTGTCAAATAACTAAAGGAATAAGCAGATAAATGGACCTTAAGTGTTCTTGTTATTAAGAAAAAATCAAATAAATTAAAAAGATAACAGAAAATTAAGGAAGAAATATCTGTGTAGATATATATTTCTTCACAACATCTTACCTTTATCAAAGTATGGATCAAATACTTGTTTTACAGCCTCCCTGAGACAAGCAAAGCATGCATGTATGACATAAGCATCAAACTCTAAAGAAGGACTAAACCCCCCCACGCCCCCTTCCCCTTCTTTCCCAACCCAACCAAAAAAGGTAAGCATAAAAGATAGATGCTAAACAGAAGTTCCCGTCAATTATCTTGAAGGCCTATATTTTATAGAAAGCCTTTCAGCATGTCTTAAAAGGTATCCATATAAGAAAGCTGAGCTCATCAAGCCATTAAACTGACCTCTTCCATGGGCCTACTAATTGTAGGTGTTTTAGTTTATCTTATGCTAATGTGGCATGATGGGCAATCACACAGAAGCAAGATCAGATAAAAATTATTTGTATGGGAATTTCAGTTCTGAGCTCTATGTTTTCTCAAGAAACAACTAGACCACAAATTTAATAAAATACCAAATTAAGAACACTTTCCAAAAGGAAACAAAATTCTTACGAGATGGGCACTGAGTATTCTGTGCTCATATACAAAACGTTGGCTCGTACAGGAGGATTTACTGCCTGCAACAAGGAGAAAAGCCATTATTCACAGCTCAAATCATCAACAATATGATTGACTACAGCTCAGTTGATGCATATATCACCTTAAGTACAGGTCTTACAGATCCATCTTTCAAAGTAAAGAGATCTGAAAGTGACAATGATTGAGAAGTTTCACCGTGTTTCAGAAAAGCTGCTCCACGCTCATCCAAATCCCTTGCCATTTTATCATACATGATTGATCTTCGTTGGTTATTTGAAATACCAGAATCTGATACATTATCCCTAATAAAGTTAGCATATTCGAGTCTAGAATATGTTTCAAGTAACTCTTAGAAATACTCTTGCCTAAATCATGCAAAGCTCTGGTTAGAAAACATAGTGGTAATAATTTTCGATCAGGAGTCTGATAGAAATCTTATAAAATTAGGGTTCTTTGAGCTATGGGCTAACATGATGAATTGATCCCATCAATTGGCAATGATGTTCAATGGATTTCAGACTTAAAATCGTCAAAAGAACGTGGCATCAAGGTTACTGAAATACACATTCTAAAAGTTCAGTGCAAAGTATAAAAGCACTGTCGAGAAGTACAAGGAACGAGGGAAAAAAGATCTTGTGTTTCCCTTCTCAATCAATTAAAAACACAACATTTACAGTTTTCATCAAACCCAGCAGCAACAAGGATAAATTAGTAGCTTATATGGAAAATATAATGAGGATCTCATGATAAAGAATGAAGCTTTTCATCGATTATAGTAAACTAAACTGCCAATAACAATCACTGGTCGCTACAAGATCTCAAAAGTTGTCAATTTTTCTTTTCATCACCTTTAACTACTGAGAAATCATAGAAATGAATATGCAATAAGAAATTAATAACTTCCCAGAGACAGAAAGAAGTGGCAGAGAATACCTGAAGAAGGGGAAGTGGAATTCTGGAGGGCCATTTGGAAGAGAGAGTAAAACAAAGCGAGAGAGAAGAACCAGATAAAAGCAACAGTTTTTGAATGGTTCCACCAATTTCTAACTCTACCCATCACCATTTCTTTTCCTTTTGTTTCTTAAATTTGCACCCAATGAATGGATGATGCCATTACTGGAGAAGGGACCAGAACCTGGGTACTTTTTGACTATTTCTATGTTGAAGTTCTAGTAAGGGGTGAACAAAAAAAACTGAAAAAGAATCACGAAACAAGGCCAGGTCTTTCACATGGACTTTTGAGCCCTTAACTTAGCTTTTCACTAGGATGCCTACGGGCTACACTTACATTTCTTTCCCTTGTCTTGTCTTGGTCGCAGGGACTCACAAACTGTTCATTCTCCCTGTAGAGCATTTGTTGGTTGGTTAATTGTCACAACATCCCATAAAACAAGTACGTCTCTCTGTAATAAGGAAGTGGATTAATTTTGTGGCACTTTTTCACTTTTCACTTGAGTCTCCGAAGAAGAAAAAACACACACACACACACACACACAATGCTAGTTAAGTCTAAAAATGCTTAAAATAATAGTCTATAGAAATAGAACACAAAATGATTGAATAATGAATAATCTTTTTCAAAGGTCTTAACAATACCATGGCTCACTGACCTGCTTTGTACCAGAAACAAATGGTGGTTGGAAATTAAAAATAAAAAAATTAATAATCTTTTCAGTAAGTGTATTATTATATCAAAATGGGATTTATATAAAACAAAAAATATTTTTGTGTCATAATTTGGTTCATGGTTGAGACATAAATAGGACTGTGGAAAATCCAAGTCTGTACGTTTAACCATGTCTGGTGTCATCGGATTCTACTTTACTTTTGTTTTTTCCTTCTCTTTCATTCTGTCTAATCGTTACTATGCCACATGACAAATAAATAAAAAGGTCAAACATTTTACAATTTAAATTACAATGTTTTTATTTTTTGAAGAAAAATTCGATTATAATAATGTTTGTAATCTTTCTTATCTCACAATTTAAATACTCCAAGAGTTTACTTATTATTGGAAATCAATGTGCAATTGTTACACACTCGTATTTCTTATTTTGTCCAATGACATGTTGAGAATCTGTTTAAATTATTAGAATTTCTCCCTTTCAATAAAAAAAAATATAAGAAAATTTTTACTCATAAGACTAAGATTATCTCATTTCTTGCTAAAATGAGATCCATGACATTCTATTTCATTCAATTAACTATAACATATTTTTGTTGCACTGATTCTTTCACCCATAAAAAAATCTATAAGAAAAGCAAGACTCGCTTTGATCTACCTTAACCTAATATCTTTCATAAACGACTCTACATTAGTGAAGAGTTAGGAGTGGACTCGAATATCACTTGTTATAAATTCACATTTTCGATCCAAAAGATATATTTATTAAGTAGAGGAAAGTTTTTACTTATCAATGTGAGATTTGTGATACAAAAATTACCTTAAGCTTTTAGTGTTGACGAGGGGACAAGGAGATTGCATGAGCACTTTCATCAAATTTGAAATGAATTTTTAATTAAAATTGGTAAATAATTGTATTTGTTGTGATGACATTTTAAGTAAATTTTTCTATCAAAATCATGCCATTTGTTTACCCTAACATTAATATTAACACATAATATGATTTCATTAATTAAACAAATATTATGTTTACAATTAAAGTTTAATTAAATAATATCCCTCAATTGTTTTTTTTTTAAGTTAAAAGAATTGTGTTAAATTGATTTAAGTTTTAAGTTGCTGTGTAAAACCAAATACGTGCTTTTCAGGCTATGGCCCAAACATACATAGAAGCATATGTCCCTGTGTTTTTGCGTTTGGCCTGCAACCCAAGAAAAGCATAGAGTTACACCCTTTATTGCCAATTACACGCAAAAAAAGCGTAGGAGGGATCTTTACACTAGTTTAGATTTACTTTCGATTCTTTGTATTTTTCATTGTATTTCTCATGATTTTCATGACTTGATAAATAGTAAGAAACCCATATTTATAAAATCAAGGCTTTTGACATTAGTGAAAGTTTGAATTTATTTTGATATCACTTGTCACGGGTGTGTTTCCAACTTAAAAGATAAGTGATAAAAAGTTCATATTTATATGCTCAGGATTTACTGATATGGAATTTGTATCTTTATTTATAAATTCAAAATTTATCTCATCTCTTATTAATGTAAAACGTGCACATGAAATTTTGGCAAAGTAGAATGTGTTGGAAGGCACAGATCCAAAAAGTATGAAAACCTCCGGCTTCTTAAAATCCTCCGTGCTACTGTTAGAACTACTTATTGGTTGTTAATTACATGTAGGTGCTAGTTAGCAGTAGAGATTGCGCAGAAAATGGTTGCAGCCACCTCTTTAATTAAGACCTATCAACCACATACCTGTTTTTACACACAGAATTTTATAAACACATTAAAACATCCTTCCGCACGTATTCTCTGGCAAAACAAGGGTACCATGATCAGATCTTCAATATTGGGTTAGGGGGGCAACAGGGCATCACCATGCGAACATAACACATGCAAACTCAAATTAGCTAGGCTTCACTTTTTGCCAGCTTCCCCTTTTCATTACTACTACTTTATATCACGTGAAATGTCTTCTCCTTTCTTTTTGTTTGGAGATTTTATATATAGACTCTACACTAAGATTTACAGCAATAACTTTTGTCTTGGATCTACTTGTTTTCAGTTAGTAAAGACTTCATGATTCACACACGTAAATTTGGCAAAGTTACAAAGGATCAGATTTCACTTGCCAACCATTGTATTGCAAAAAGCAGTGAAACTTATTCAATTCTTGTACCCTTTGGTTTTGTGGTTTCTCAAAAATTTAATTATTGTCAGGGTATGATGTTTGGGGTTAAAAAGATGCAGTCATTAACAAGTTGTATGATGAAACAGTGCTATCAACCAGTGTTTTTTGGAGCTCCAATTTCTAAAGTGCCAAATGTAGGAGCTAAAGCCAACGTCCCTACCATGAGACCACTGTCAAGGCCATCTATTATATTGTCAGACAACAAAACAGCAGATGAATTAAAGCTGCTAGCTCTTGCTGTGTTTTGAATGCTGTCAGGTCGAATTATATTCCTTTAAATTTTTAATTTCTTTCTGTTCAAATTAATGTCTTAAATCTTTTTGTTTTGGTTTTACCGAACCTGTAGCTGATGGGGAAAAAAAATAAAAAAAAAGGGGTCTCAAACTCACACAACAATTAAGTTTGGTTGATTAATTTGTTGGTGGGTGGGTCTCGACAAATTTGCCTCTACGTGCTAACCACAAACCTGCTGCAGGCCAAATTGGCAGTAGGTAGAGGTGATCCAAGCAGTAAGGTATGCAGAAAAAATCAGCATCATCACCAAATGATGGAGGAGGGAGGAAGAGATCTGCTGGGGCCAACTAAGGCATTCAAAAACTGGCATTAAGGGATATCCTGGGCCAAAATTTAAAAGCATAATCTCTGATGATTGTTATCAACTGCTAAGCAACACTAGAGAGAAATTTGCAATGCCAAAATGCTTGCCGACTAGCTGTTATTGAGACCTCCAAGAGGGGTTGAGATGGTCTAATCATACCATTTTGGGGATACAAGATTTTGGTGGCGGGGCCATTCTTCTTGTGATTGTACCAAATGGGGTTCATCTCCATGTGCTCCATTTGCGTACGATCCAGACCGCTTCCATTACTCGATCATGGTTTTTGACACCATTTCCCTACACCCATTGCTTAATAAATGCCAAAACATGTGCTTGTATTAAATTGGATCAACATTTTCAATGCTCCCCTCTAAGCCCTTTACTTTTACCATGCATGCATCATCATCTAGTAAATGTAGAGTAACCCCATACCTAATGTATGTATATACATACATACAAGTAATATTTTTTGTTTCATTTCTCTTTTGATTTGGTTATCCAACCCCAATTGCTCAAGCAACCACACATCAAATCCTAATAAAATCGAAAATTTCTTTGCACACTCTGCTATATATTGTATCTATCTGATGCAATTGATACTGAATAATATTATAATGTTGAAGTTGAAGTTAATTATGAGGTCTTTGCTTTGAGGTGTTATGACAAAATCAGTCATGCATGATCCATATCTCATCTTAATAAGGAGGCAAGTTGCAATTTCACCTTATAATAATTTTTACTCAAATCTCATCTCAACAATTCTCCACTTACATTAAGTCTAAACCACTTATACAAGCTTTGTTTAATGTTCTTTAATTAGGGTTAGCTAAATTTCGTGTTTTTTTTTAGAATAAACAAAGATGTCGATGCATTTAGTATTAATTAAAAGTATAGTAATGTAATAAGTGTGTTAGTGTAAATAGTACAAACTAATATAAAAACAAACATTTAATCTCAGATTTGAACAAATTGGTATTCATTTCTCAGTACTGTGTAATTACATTATTCACGAGATTAGTTTATTAGTTATTTTGGCCCGAGCATTGGAACAAATAGATAGGGCTATGGCAGTGGTATACATGGAAAATATTATTTTTGATGACTTTCGGAAGTGATGTAATCTTAATTATTTCTTTGTATTGCATGCAATGATTGAAATAGCACAGATTATTCGCAACTTGACCTATATGCTTTCTCCCTCTCTTTTTCTATCTTACCTGTAGACTTGATGGAGATATATATATAAAGAGATAGATAGATAGATATATATGTTATAACTTTCTTTATCTTTTCCTTTTTCTTCCCTAATAATAACCCAAAGGCCTAATGATTTGATTAATCTCTTCACAAAGTGGTGGGTTGATTATAGCAGTAGCTTTATTGATTTTGGATTTGAGTTTGTTGAGCCTATGCATTAATGCATCACGACAAAACCAGTAAAAATTAAAACCATGTCAAGTAGAAGTTTGGCTTTACTCAACTCATCAAGGACCAAATTCAAACCTTACATTTGCTTTCAATAATTGATAAATACCATATATTTCTTATGTCTACTTTTTCTCCTTTTTTTTTTCCTTAGTTTCCAAATGATCATGGCATTAGCATGAGATATTTTGTTTGTATGATGGGTGTCGGTCGTCTATGAAGATATATTATAGAGAGAGAGGTGCTCCCATCTTTTCATAATCTGATTGCTCTCACTCTCACTCCCACTCCACACCTCATCTCATATCATGACATCAACACACATACAGATTGTTGTTTGTTGCTGTCAAAAGGGAAAAAAAAATATATGTAACTAAAAAGTAGTAATAATTTGAAAGAATTGAAGGAAAGGTTTTTTTTCTTCTTCTTCTCCTTTTCCTAATCTGAAGACTAAGAGGCTGATGGGGTTGGGGCCAGTGTGGGGGGCAATGGCATCTAAGACACTGTTAGTGTATATACTCTGAGAAAGAATGCTCCATTTGGCAACTGGGAAGAGAAAGTGTTTTGAAGCAATTTAGAAGACAGCAACAAGATGGGGGAGAAGAGGGAATAGTCTTAGGCAGATGGGAGAAACTCCAGATTCCACATTTTTATCTTCAAACTATTACTCATCAGACCCAATCATTCAACGCTGCCCATCAAAATGGGAATGCCCCACAACCAAGACCAAAATCGAACGGTCGAGAGTAATGAGTTTTCTCTGATGGGACCCCCTTCCACTGTCCCCGGTAGGGTCAGTAACACCCACCACCGATCTCTATGGTGCCAGCAAAAAACCTCTCTTCTTTTATTTTTCCTTTCCTTTCCTTTCCTTTCCTTTCCTTTTTTCTCTTTTCTCTCATAAAAAAGAGGGGGGGGAATGATCCACCTGTTTGTCAGTGACAATGTACATTGGTTCGGGCAATGAGCAGCAGCTGGGACCCACCACCTGAGCCAACACCTGGAACTGATAAGGTGTGGGCCCCACGGTCCTATTACCCCCGCTTCCCTTCCCTTCCCTTCCCTCCACTCTTTTTTCTTTCCTCCCCGTTCCTCCGAAAATCTTAATCATTGATGCAGTAAAACCTTGAGATTCATGGGAGAGATACGAGACCAGAGGGAAAAAACAAAAGGAAAAGTTGCTGTTGTTGTGAAAATGATAATAGAGTTGCTAGAAAGGCCCGTAAACACTGTTTCATCACTTTCACTGCCTATGCAACTCCTACACAAACTTTGTGGCCTTTTCACCGCCACAGGGAGAAAAGAAATAAAGTGAGAGATGGGAAAAGGGAAAGAGAAGAAAATTCAATTGCTGGTTAGGTAGGAGACTTACCATAGAGCATATAACTACTCCATTTTCTTTCTCCATAGAAATTACATAAACAGTGCATTTTTGGCCTCTCCCCACAAAAAAAATTGCACAAACAAGTGATGCAATGCAATTGATATTGTATAGTGAAATAATAAATATAATAATAATAAGAAAGAAGCCCAAAAAAAATTGAGACTTTTTTCTGCCAAACCAGCCAATACCAATGTTAAAAATAGTGTCTTCTTCTCTGTCTCTTACTCTCTCAAACCCTAAAAGAACCCCATATTAATCACACTAAAAAAAATTCCTTCTTCTTTTTGGGAATAATAAAAACTCAATTCTTCCTTCTTTTTTTTTCTTTTTTCTTTTTAAAAGAAAGAGCAATCAAACCTCACGTGTGTTACACATCAAACTACACAACGGATCAAAAGAAGCAAGGATGATGCATGGTGATGATCATCTCCTATGAGTGATGACTAGTTGTATCATGTCGGTCATCACCGCAGCCTCCACCACCACCACCCCCGCCGTGGTGTGAATGAGACCCACTCGCTTGTGATTCCGATACGCCGATGCCGGAGACTTGCCGATAAGGATTCAATCCGGCTAACATGTTTAAATGTCCTTCACTTATACCACTACTTCCACCGCTCCCACCACCACTAGTAACACTGCTTGAACCCAATTGCTGGCCTGGCAACAAGGCCATTGGAGCTGGAAAGTTCATGAAATGTAACCCACTAGACATAGTGCCCCTATATAAAGCACTGTTATTAACCGAAGGAAATGTCCATATCGGGTCACCACTCATAACTTGGTTATTAGAATTAGTTACCATCCAAAAATTAGCTGGAATCTGACCGTGACTTGCTGGGATTGCTCCTGTGCTTGACTGCAACAAGTAACTCCCCATTTGATGTTGTGAAGATAAATCTGGTTCGGGTCTTCTTTTCCTTCCTAGCGTACCTTCTTCAGTTTCTGATATTTCCAACGAAGTACTATTGTCACGCAACTCTTGCTTAGCTTGGAACATGGAATTCAAGTTACTACTAGATTGGAAGTTAAGGAATGCTGGGGTTGTTTCTAGTCCAATTCCGGGGAACAAACTTCTACGTTGTTGCATAGAGAAGTTGGAGTTGAAACCTGAGGATCGTAACTGAGAAGGAACTGACATGCTTGAGCCTGAGCTACGGAGGGAGATGTTGAGGGAAGTGAAGTTTGCGGGGATAGTGCCAGTACCCGTGGCGGCGATCACCGCTGGTTCAGCTTGTTGGAGCAGCCACTCGATTGTTTCACCATCGGATTTGTGGCCTAGTTCACGAGTGAGTTGAAAAACCCTAGCTGCGCAAAGAGCTGGCATGCGGATTCTACGACCACGTCCATCGACCTTGGTGTGTCGGTCTTTGGTTGAAGTCCGTTTAGGGGGTGGTTTTTTGGAAGGTTCAGGGGAGATTTGGAGGCTTGAAATGGGACGAGTTGTGTTGGGTTGATCGTTGGAGGAAGAGGCTGGGAGGGAAGGGAAAGGGGGGGAGGAAGAGGAGGAACAAGGTTGGTTATCTTCTTCTTTCTTTTCGAGTAATTGGAATGGGAAATTAGGGCGGTGGTGATGATGGAGGTGGTGGTGGTGGTGGAGGTGATGATCATCACTACCTCCTCCTTCCATGATGGCATGAAAGTAGTAGGTTGTTTCTCTAATGGCTTGCTTTTGTTTTTGTTGAGGAGGGAGTAGTAGCGGTGGAGATGAGTGATGGGGAGTCTTTTAATTTAATCTTTTGGTGGGTCTTTTGATCTTTTTCTTTGTGTGAGTGTGTAGACTAAATGTTGAGAGGGGAAGGGAGTCTTTTGATTATGCTTTCTTTCATGAAAATCTCTTTTTTTTGGGTTGGGGTTGGGATTGCCTGGAATTCCTTTGAGAATTGATGTGCTTTGGGAGAGAGGATAAGGGAAGAGGGCAAGCTTTAAGCAACAAAGATAATGAGTGGGAATTATATGGGTGAGCGTTAAAAAGCAAAATTTTTTAGAAAAGAAGAGGCTTTGTTGAAGTCTTGGGAGGGTGTTCATTTCTTATTTTTCGAAAATAAATAAATATTTAATTTTGAAAAATTTGATTTCATTTTCATTTTAATATTATGTGAATCTGGGGCTCCTTTTTATTGTGGTTGGACAGCCCCTTTGGTTCAGACTCCACGTGAGGTGCTCTTTTTATCATTCAATCCATAAAGACAATGGTGGCCGAGGTGGGCCCCGATCCCAAGTCAAAAAATTGAGGGACTTAGAAAGGAAAGATTATCAGATGGGACCCATCTCATTCAAGTAATCATTTCATTTTGCCTTTGGCCTTTGCCTTTGTTCTGCACCTTTGCTGGGGAACTTTGGGATTCCTCAAGTTCCCCTGCCTTCCCCTTCCCCTTCCCCTTGTTGGGCCTTCTCCTTTTGCTTAGGGTTCGGTCGTCTCAGTTAGGGTTTAGGATTTCCAAACAACTTCCATTAATTCTTGGATTCACATTATTTTTACTTTGGATTATTAATCCTTGGATTTATCTGATCCATGTGAACAAGTTTTATTGTGGAGACTAGGGCTTTTTATATTAACAACATTGATTAACTTGGACTCTAATGGAGGGAATATCAATCTTCCCCCTTTAATCATTGCCAATTCCTATTTCCTTGACTTACATAGTGCTTTTCTCGAGGACAGGAGCACACGTCCAAAATATTTATTATTCACATATATAGGTATATATATATATATATGAAAGAAAAATATACAATTACCAAACAATAAAATTCCACCCTCGAAATTTCTCTTGTTCATCATTTGGATCAACTACTGCTCCCGCACAGTAACCAACTTAAAAACTTGCAGCAACCCATACACGGAGCTGGCACAACCAGAATTAAGCAGAAGCCTCTGAAAAAGAAACATTACTATATATATATATATATATATATATATATATTATTTTNTATATATATATATATATATATATATATATATATATTTAGTTTAATTTTTTTTATCTTAATTAACACATTGAGGGAATTGAGAGTTTGGATTTACTCTCAACCCCAAATGTAAAAGGCCTGTGTAAACATTGGTGTTATTCCCATAAACATCGAAGCTGATACATGGCAATGGATTCAATCTTGTGTTTTCTTTTTTCCAGAAAATTAAACCTGAGATAAATAAATATGCAATGATGATCCTGCTGCATGCATGTAAGCAGGCAGCTAGGCTTTTTCTGGAGCCTAAATCTAGCTAAATCATTTTAATTAGTTGGAACTCCTTTAAGCCCCTCTCTGCTCCTCTCTTTCATTCATTTGAAACAAGATCGATAAGAAAAAGCCCTCCTTTTTGGTTTTTATCCCTTTCCTTTCTGTACTTGTTGGCAGGTTAAAACTTGGCTTTTGCATGATCATTATTGCTGCAGGTAGAGAACCCAGGTAAACTATTTAATTTCAACATCGCTACTTTTAATTCGTTAGGTTTTGTTCATTTTTTCTATCTACATACTCTACAGATATTCAACACTTGGACATATAACTTGATATAAAAAACGTACAAGGACCTAGCTAGCTAGCATGCTTCTGTTCTTTCAATTCTTAATTAATTATTAGACCATCCACATGGAGACTGAACGTACGTAGCATATATGCTGTAAAATACATATACATTGGATATATACTGAGTACCCGAAACCCGGTACTAGCGTGGTCGTCTCGAGAGTGGACTGGTTTTATTTCTTTAAATGTAGGCCTGTCCCTTGCCATTATTTCCAAAGCCGTTACCTGCACGACCCTATTTGTGGTTGAAAGTTGTCTTCTCCTCTACTTCATTTAGCAAGCCGGACAATTTGTAGGTAATAAGATTTTCACCAGGCAATGTCTTTGCCCCATTTAGTGTCCATATTAGATACCTCGCTTTAGTATAAATAAAAATAATTTGATGTAACACTAGGGGTTTGCTCTAGTACAAGATAGCAGATTGGACATATACAATACAGTTGAGATTATGCTTTACAAAAAGGGGGGGCCTCTTCCTTTTGTTAGTTGTTTTTTCGACTTCCAAGAGAGTTTTGGATTGCAGCTTTATTTTAAGTGAAGAAAAGCAAAGCGTTTAGCCGAGCCTATGCCTATGCCAATGCCTGGCTGCAAAACCAGACCAAAAGTTTTTGCTCCTGTCATTGTGCGGAATCAACTCAAAAGGCCTCTTTCTCTTTGTGTGCTCAAGCTCAAGGGATCAACCTCTGCTTTACATTTTCTCGTTTCTGGTTGTGCATTGAAATTAATTCATTCTTTTATTTTCTTTCTTTTGGTAATTCCAAAAGCACACATCTTCTTTCAATAAAATTCGACTAATTCTCGCCTTTTGGTTTGTTGGTCGGATAATCCAATTTTCCCAAAAGGAGTGCCAAAGCCAGTTTTGTTTTGTTGCTTTTACCAACAACACTGCCATTATAGTAAAATGCTATATATATATATATATAACTTAGAGCATAGTCCTTCAATTAAATTTTACTTGAGGATATAAAGAATTTGTGTTTTAATTGCCTAATCTTTAATGAATCTTTTCTTCTAATCTCTCCTGATAATTTGGTTACATATAATATGAGATAATTCTCTCAATCCTTATATGTGTAATGAAATACGAATTCGACCCTAGGTACAATTAGTAAATAACTTTGCCCTTAATTATGCTAGTGGGTATATTTTGATTAATCTTACATAAGTGCATGGGATTTACTAGAAATTAACATTCTAAATACAAACAAATCATAGCTTTTCTTTCTCTATAGACTTTATCATATATATATATATATATATATATATAAATTAGTAGATAGGTTTAACATTGATAAATTGTAATAGACACATGCCAAGCTTAAGTTCATGAATAAAACTAGTTACGTCAACGTGTATAGCTAGGAGAAGTTATATATAGTTAGAGGATTAATAAATTAGTAATTATAACTTGACGCGTAAGTAGCAAGTAGCACCTTCTGGATTAAGATAATTAGCTCAGTATACATTAAGAATTTGGTGATAATTGCTTCTTGGCTTTCACATGCTTTATAATTATTACAAACTTTTTTCTTCCGTACTATCATAAATTCTGATGTAGTTTGTAATTTCACATTATGAAATGGTATTAAAATTAATCAATTTATTTATCAGTGTTAATTTAGTTGCCATATTTGTTTCTCGATTTGGGTTCAAGTTTCAATATTACGTATGAGTTTGATTTAATTTTATGTTGATTTGTTATTTAATAATAATTTTGTCATATATACGGATGGTAGAAATTTTTTGTTTGTCTATGTAATTTCGTGTAAAAAAAAGAAAGAAAAGAAAGTTACCATGCATGCACTATGAGATATTTTTTGTCCCTTTCTCTCTTATATTTTTTGGGCTGCCCTGAAAATACTTTATAAAAAGGACAAATGAGCTGGTGCTGTATCCAAATGCAACAACATATATAGGGCAGCACAAACTTGCAGCCTCAAGTAAAATGTTCCTGTCCTCTGCCCTTTGTAGGAGGAAATTAGAGAGGGAGAAAAAAAATAAAAGGGAAAAGAAATACTAGTAAAATTAAGAATATATATTCTGGCCCATAAGACATGACAGGCACAATATAAAAGAAGAATAGTAGTAATAAATAGCAGTCTCTGTTTGTAATCTAGTGCTGAATTTAGTGTCCCACCCCGCCCGTAGGGCACAGTGAGTAAGATGTGATCCAAATGCGCGTGTGTATGTGTGGATACATACATACATACATACATACATGTGTTTAGAGTTTTGAGTTGAGGATGAAGTAGCAGTTGGCTGTTTTCAGTGTCCCACCAAGTCTGCACTCTGGACCTTTCACCTAGGGCTACAGAATGAGGTGGCTTTGCCCAATGTTGCCTTTTCTGAGACCACATGCCTTGCCACTTATGTATGTATGCCTCTGAAGAAGACAGTTTAACCTCCAGGCTCCAACTGGTTGGCTTTCGCTAGAGAGCAGAGTAGTCATCTGCTGGGGAGCTGGACCAACAGACATTAATCTGGACGCGATTTGGAATGATGATGAGGTGAAATTTTTTCATATGGACCGCTTTCTGATTTGATTGATTTCATATCCGCTGCTGCCTGCCCTTCTTGCAATGCTCTCCTCTCTTAACAAAAAGTTCTTGTATTTCGGGTTCGGATCCAAGAAGAAATGAAGGTCCCAAATGCAGTAATGATGGGGTGTTAATTTCTAAACCCATCATGGTGAATAGTTTTTTTTTTTTTTTTCTATTTTTTGCTTGTCTAAATGGCAAACTAAGGTGGCTGCTAGCAGTACTGACAATTGACTTGCATTTGGCATGCTGTGGAGGAGGCCAACATCAGTGGGATTAGTTCAGCAAATCCTAGTCTCCAACTATAACTAGGCCAGTATGCTGATGTTGAATTATGTTTTAAGGTCAACCTAAATCAGGCTATTTTGTCATATAGTTATATTTTTATATCAAAGTTGCTTTTCTGAACAGGTCTTCTGTTTTCTTTTTCTTTCTTTTTTTTCTTCGGGGGGCCAAAATTGGTTGCTGATGGAAGATGTTTTACGCTCATCATATATATATATACAATAATATATATATATATATATATATATATATCCATTCTTTCTTAANTCATATATATATATACAATAATATATATATATATATATATATATATATCCATTCTTTCTTAATTATTCCAACAAGCCAAAAGAAATTAGTACAGGGTGGTAGTGCCACTGCCAGAGTAGCCCATTGCAAGTGATGCAATGCACTTTTTACTTTGGGCTCAATTCAATTCCACCAAATTAGGCCTCAACCAGCCTTGTTACTGATTGTACTTTTAACTTATAAGCCTTGTTTCTCCACCTTAATCGTTAGTATTCGACTCAATGTTAGCAGTAAGTATATACGATTCCGTCCACTGGCTCAGGTCCATGGACTTGACTTTCAGCATAAATTTTTCAAGATATTATTTATTCTTATTTTAGAATGTATTTTAAACTATTAAAATGTTATGGTTAAAGTATGTAATTGGGCCTATACTCTATAGGAAATGTGGAGTTAATTCATGTATAATAATTTGTATAAATTTGATTCTTATACTTTGTCAATTTATTACTTTTAGTCTCTAACTCTAATAACGTTAAATTTTACCGTGACTTAATATTTTGATCAAATTGATGTTGTATTTTTTGTTGACATGAGGTTTACTATATGTTGACATGGTACAATATTGAGGTGACAAATGTTGGATTGGCAATTGTTGAATTAACATAAAAAAAAATTGAGGAACCTCCACTATTCTATGCACTTTGGACAAAAATAACAAGATTACAAGAGGATAACCAGGCCTCCACACCCCAGCAGTATTGCAGAAGAAGAAAAAAATCTGCACTGTTTAATCACCCCAGATTTCCCAGCAACAACCCCATCCAATCCAACCGAAAGGTTAGCATAACCTCATCCAGTCAATTAGAGGCCGACTAAACAACAAAACTCAAAAGTAGTTTAAGAGCCCCATACAAACACAACATCATTCACAATTTAACTCAAGGGCTCATCAAAAACAGAAACAAAAGACTCCCGTACAAACGCAACCACATTAAACATAATTCCCTATACAGACGTTACCAGATTAAGAAGAATACCGCCCCTAAACAATCTGCACGACCAGAATCACCCTTGCACAGCCACGTTCATTCATCAGAATAATTCTCATCAATCGCCCACAGTCATTGTTTTGGGTGTTGACGCTAAAACCTTTGGCACGAATTGTCTCAACATTACAGTCCCACTTGCTTCTTCTTCTTCTTCTTCTACTGATGTTACTATTATCACTGCCTGCTTACTAGCTGAGATGGCGGTGTAAATGGGAGTGAGAGAAGGGGAAAAATGGGAAATGGATGAGATTATTATGGAGCTAGATGTCGTTGTAGTGTGGGAAGATGAACAAGGAAGAACAAGGGCATGGTTGAGCTGCCATTTCCATTGCCGGTCTTTGCCTCAGCTGCTCGTTTCTTTCTTTGCTTTTTTGCCAATTTTTTTTTAATTAAGCAATTGCCACGTCAGCTGTCTCACCACATCAATACATAGTCAACATCACTAGAGATGTTAATGTTACCGAACCCGATTAATAAATGAGATATCCAATTACAATTATCTCAATATTTTTTAAATTTACTATTTGAACCTTAATATATACTCATTACTTGAAAATTACTTGAACTCATTTAAAACTCGATTATATAAAAAAATTATTAAAATGCTCTTTATGAGTATCCAAACTCGAATCCGTACTTGTATCCGTATACAATAATATTTTTTATACATATTGCATATAATTCACTAATAATTAAATTTATAAAAACACACGAACAATGAAATTTAAATTTAAATAATCAAAAACAAATATCTCAAATATCAACTTAAATAATCAAAAACAAATATCCAAACAATAACTTAAACAACATTACAAAGTTTACAACAAGACAACAACATTATAAAGTTTACAACAAAACAGCAACATTACAAGTTTAAATAACTATATGAGTTTGTACTTAATTACATGAAATTAAAACAAATAGTTAAATTTCAAAACTATTCTAATCTCACAACTTCTTTTTAGGTATAATTATAATTAATAATTTTATAAGTTATAATTTTTGTAACATTAATATAAAATAGAATGTAAATATGTTTATATTTAGAGTATGTAAGTATATATATAATAGTAATTATATTTATTATAAATTAACATAAAATATAGAGTATATATATTAAAAGACATTACAAGTTAATTAATAATTATAGTTTTATTAATAATTTAATTAACAATATGAGTTTGTCTTTAATTACATGAAATAAAAAAAAAACAGAATTAGGTTCGGATATCGAGTACCAAAGGGGTGGTACTCGAACCTGACACGAGTAGTGAAATTACTATCCAAACTCGTCCCAAACCCCGATTATACAATATCCTAACCTTATATAATTGGATCAGGTACCCTGTAATAGAGTATCCATTGTCATCTTTAACCATCACGTTAGTAAGAAGTGCCACATCAGCTTAGTCAAAATGCTACCTCAACGTACTTAATGGTGAAATTTGACGATGTTGGAGTTAGGGTTTGAAAATAACAAGTTAACAAAGTACAAGGACTCAATTTACGCAAATTATTAAGGACTAAATTTATACTTTTTATAATGTACAAGACCAATTGCATAATTTAACCAAATATTAACATAAAAGGTTTTATATATTTTAATAATTAATATAATTTAATTAGATAGACCGATTAGCCTCGAACCTAAGTTTTAGTGATTTCAACTTAACCTCATATGGCATGTGAACATCTGTACAACCTTGTTTCTTTGATGTTTGCATTTTTTGCTTTTTACTTTACAAAAAATGAATAAAAAATAAAAACTTGCAAAAGGTAAAAATAATATATAAAAGTATCATCGACATGAAATTTAAAAGTAATAGTTGTAAACACTTAATTTTGTCTGAGATGTCTTGTCAATTGTTGAAAAAATAAAAAAATTAAAAATACAAAAAAAAGATAATGTTAAAAAAAGGTCCTATCGTCATCCTAATTCTTGTGTTAATCTTTATCCTAATTCACCTTTGAAAAAAAAAAAGTTAAATCCAACCAAAATTCAAGAAAAGAAATTTAAAACAAACACAACAATAATTGTGTGCAAAGTTGGAAAGTTACCAAATACATACTTGGGGTTACCTTTATGGGATGGTTAAGCCAATCAAAATGTGGCAGTTTGTGGCTGAAAAATTTGAAGCAAGACTTGCAAGGTGGAAGGCGAGGTCATTATCCATGGAAGAAGGGTAACACTTTTGAAATCGAAGTTAGGGAGTCTCTTTAATTTTTTTATGTCTATTTTTCATATTCCTATTGCCATCAAAGAAAAATTAAACAAAAATTTCAAGGCATTTTCTTTGGGGAGATTCGAAGAATAAGAGAAAAATTCACCACTTCGATTGAAATTCCATTTGTTTATATAAAGACATAGGGGGTCTTGGAGTTATTGATTTGTGCCTTAAAAATTGAGCATTATTAAACAAATGGATTTGGCAATTTGGAAGTTAGTCGGAAAGTCTATGGGGAAGAATAGTTGTTGAGAAAATGAGAGGCAATAATGAGAGCTTGTAGTCCATAGGAGGAAATATAAGGATGTTTGCATTGAATATTTTGTTTTGATTTGACAAAATTGCATGATATCTTGGTTTTGTTCTTAAGCATTTGAAATTGTCTAATATCATGCTTTGATCCTCCTAAGAGTATACAAATGTTTGAAAAGTAAATTCATGATTAGAAAACATCATAAAGCTTTCCAAAACATCGAGTCTTCAGTTGAGTAAATATAGAGTAAACATGCTTTTGATTGACACTTGATTATAGGAAAGAAGCATGGAAGAAATAGCTGAAGTGAATAGTCAAAAAGTCAAGAAATCTTAAAGACGCAAGGTAAGAGTTCACCCTAGAGAAGCTTTAGTCAACCCTATGGCGGAATGGTTGATGAACGATTGAAGAATTGTGAAAAACAGAAGACACAGTAGACCTTATGAGCTTCATAGTAGACCTAGTGGCAAAAAGGATGAAAAATCACGAAGACATGAAGCCATAGTCAACCCTATAAGAGCTATAGTCGATCCTAAGGCAAAACGCAAACACAATTCAAGTTTTGGATAGTCATAATCGACCTTGAGGAGGCTATAGTCGATCTTGAGGCAGAACACTTGAGAAATTTGAAGATTTAAAGAGCTATATTTGACCCTGAAGGCACTATAGTCAACTACATTTGGGCAAACTTCAAAATCATGAGCTTATGGAAGAGGATCGAGTATTAGACTTCAAGAGTCAACAATGGAAAACCTAATTCATGATTTTAAAGAACCATAATCGACCCTAGGAATGTGGTAGTCGACCCTTAAACTTCAGCAATTGGCATATTTATTTTAAACTTTTGTCTAACGGCTCCAAACATCTTTGAAACTATAAAAGGTCGTCCTTAACTCATTTTGAAGTAAGAAAAGACTGCACCAATGTGGAAAAACCCTAAAAAGACCTTTAAGCTTATTTTTTCTCTTTAGCATACATCTTAGTCTTCTAACAACGCCTTTAAAAGCCATTCAAACTCACTCACTTGCAAATCCTTGAGCTAATATTTGTGAGAATGATTCTTCTCTTTGAACCCAAGCTTACACCTTTAGCACTCAACCTTTGTGAGGTAAATCTTTGCTATTACTCCTTTGTACACACATTTGTAAAGGTTTTAACTTAATCTTGAAAAGTTAGTGTAAGGGTTATCATTTGATCTCGTTAAAAAATAAGAATCCTTTTATGGATTGTGTAAGGGTTATTACTTGATTCCGTGAAAAAGCCGATGTAAGGGTTATCGCTTGATCTTGTTAAAAAATAAGAATCTTTTTAGTGGATTGAAAATTCTTTGGCAAGCCAAGGAAGTGGATGTAGGCACTTGAGAAAGCCGAACCACTATAAAATTCTTGTATTTTTATTGATTTTTTATGCTTTATGATTTTTTGTTGATGCTTGCTTTAAAGAAAAATCAGTTGTTTCGTTTTTGACACAAGAAGAAAAATTGTTTTTCAAAAAAGGGTTATTTTTCATTGAGCTTGCAAATAAAATTTTAAAATACCAATTCACCCCCTCTCTATATATTTATCTCATTGAACTTACTACACCAACAGAGGATAACCTTGAGTATTTAGAAAAATATTACAAATCTGTTGTGCTTAAAAGATAGCATGGCAAATGTGGTCAAGGATGATATGGGTTGTTTGGTTAGGAATGTTAAAAAAATTGATTTTTGGAATGAGTAGTGGATTGTGAAGGTAATTTTAAAAGAAAGCTGCCCTAGGGTGCTTGCTTTGGCAACTACCAAAAGTGGGACTATTGAAAGATTCAGGGAATGAATGAAAGAAGAATGACAATGGCGGATCAAGCTCAGAAGAATTCCCTTCAGTTGGGAACAAGAACAATGGTTGGATTTCACTAAGCTATTGGATAATCAAGGGAAAGGGAAGGATTTCGTGAATAAACTTATATGGAATGAAACCCTTAGTGGTATGTATACCACAAAGCCCCTCTATAAGTGTGTGTTGGAAAAGAATCATGGGGTAGAGCATTATTGAAAAGAGTTGTGGAAGAGGTTAGCTTCACTTAAAGTGGAAATTTTTGGGTGATAGTTGATCAAAAGGAGAATTGCGGTTAGGGAGGTGCTGTTGAGGTAAGGAGTCCTTAAAGTTAACTCTACTTATTGCTTGTTATGTATAAAAGAGCTAGAATTTGTGGGTCATTTATTTTTTCATGTGATTAGACATAGAAAATATCACACCAATGGATTGGAAATTGAAGACGGAAATGGGTAGGAAGTTGGAGATTGAAGTGGGTAAGTTATAATGATCCACTTGTGTGTTTTTTTACTTGGAATATGGTTGTGAAGTCGATGAGTAATGGAGATATTTGGTGAATGTTTTTTTGGGTAATCATATGGTCCATTTGGTTAGTGAGGAATAATTTTTTTTTTTTAAAAGCAAAATCTAGGATTGTGCACAAGTTTATGACAATTTGTAGCTTTGGGTGATGTGGTGGGCAAACGTAAAAAAGGCCTAGACTTAATATCTCAATTATGGACTTGGAGAGAATGCTGAATATTGGTGTTGTCCCTATAAAAATTAAAGCATAAAAAACTATTGAGGCTTGGCAACCCTTTCCTCGCAGGTTTGTTAAGTTCAATGTGGACGAGGCTTCGAAAGACAACTCAGGAGAGGTTGGGATTTTTGAGGAGTCTTAAGGGATGAGGTCAGCGGAATGTTAATCCAATTTTCTTTGTCAGTTGGTGTAATGGATGCTAGTAAGGCTGAGATTATGGCTATTAGGAATGCTCCCCAAATAGTGGCAGCATTGAGATAGGCTAATAGAAGCAATGTTATTTTTTAAAGTGATTCAAAGAATATTGTGAAGTGAGCAAAAGAGCCATCAATAGCCCCTTGGAAAATGAGAGCTACTATGGAGTCTCAAGAAAATTCCAAGAGCTACACATGAGATTTCTTATCAGTTGGCCAAAAGTGGTGTGGAAATGAAGGATGAACTACTATGGGTTGTTAATGATGATGATGATGATGATGATGAAGGAATGCAAGGGTTGGAATCCGTCTGATTCATGGTTATTTTGTTGTGTGATTATCTGGATTTGTGATAGTTGCTGTTTTGTTTTTATATATGCAGGTTTACTATGGGTGCAGTGTGATGTAATGCTACAAATGGGACATTGTGTTTGAATGCTGCACCAACAACCATGGGATGAATGGATGGCTGAAATGTACAAGGGAGTATTCAAAACTTTGACTTACGGGTATACTGATGAATGTTTGTGAATGAGTTGTGCATTTTGTACAAAGGTCTCAATTTTTTATTTTTTTAATGGCTAGATGCTCTGATTGTTTGAGCGAGTTTATGCTAATCTTTTGTTCTTGTTGGGGGGTTGTGAATGATGACTTTGTAGGGTAAGCAAGTTGATTTAATTTCTAGAGATGTATTTTTTGTTTTCTATAGTCTTGTTTCTGGGTGGATGGAGGCTTGAATGTCCTCCTATCTAGTTGCATTTTAACAATTAAACAAAAAAACCCACTCATCAATGGGTACAAAAAAAAAAAAGGGTATAAAAGACCCATTCATCAACAACCAAGTTGATCAAGCAATCAACAAGAAGTAAACACAAAAAAAGAGAAGAAAAATCAATAAAAAAAATGGATATTTTGGGTTTTTGAGATTTTTGGGTGAGTTTTAATTTTTCTTAGATTTAAGGAAATCTAAACTTTTTATTTTGGAAAAACAGATCCAATTGAAGGTAAAAGAAGGTTGAAACGAAAAACCATAATTCTTTTATGATTGGTATTATCAATTGGGTCAATAGATTAAAAAAAAAGCTTAGTCGGACTTAATAGGCTTTTAGCAAAGCTGCCACTTCTGTATACTTGAAATCGAAGGTATTGATTAGATACAACCAGAGTTGTTGACGTGGCATGCCACATTATAAGAAATTTCATGTCATTAATCATTGTTAATATATTATATCAGATTTCATGTATACATCAAGTGACAGTTGTGATATAAAATAATGTTTGTTATATTTTTATTATGAGATAAAGAGAAAATTAAATAAAACAAAAGAATAAAGATTCAGATGGATTAAAATTAAAAAAAAAATGAGCTTAATTGGATATGATAAAATTATGAAAACTTAAATAAAAAAACAATATATTTCAAAGACTTTTTATTTTGTTATTTTAGCATTTTTTTCAGTAATACTACGAATATATTTTATTTTTTCCTTTTTGTGGCTTTGAGATGACATTTAATAAAGTAGAAAAAAGGGCAGTGAGAAAATCCCCATCCAAACCCAAACCCCGAGGCCGAGAGTGTGAGCAAAGTAGGACAGTTGGAATCTTTCTATTCATAGGGACAAAAAGGATAAGGCTCTTAGCTTAGCTGACGGCATTCCCAGAAAATTCTTTCAAGGAACAAAGCGGATGGGTCACATCATTTCCCTTACCTTTGTTTGGGTTGCTCCTGCTCTAAATCCAACCCATTTCTTTATTTTGATGGTAAAATATAAGATTTTTAAGATTTCATTTGATTGAAAATATTTTTATTAGTTTAAAAAAATACTCTTTTTTCAGATTTAGTTGAAAATACACTTTTTAAAAAAAAAATAAAAGTAATGACGCTAATTATCAAATTAATTTTAAATTGAAAGACAAGTTATCCCTTTGTTATTTATTTCTTCATTTCATATTTTTTTTACTTTTTATCTTCTGTGTTCAAGATTTAATTTAATTTAAAATTTTTCTTTAATTGTCATCAAATTAAATTAAATTAATAATTAATTTAACGATTTAGGTCCAAGCATCATTAACACAATAACTTGTAAAACCAAAATCATGTGACTTTAAAAAATTTAAATTCTAATTATTAATTGTGATGAACTTAAATTATTATTATATAAATTATATATAATTCAATTCTAAAAAATAATTATCATCCATGAGTTTTGATTTCTCTTGAAAAAGTAGCAGATGCTAGGATACTATTAGTCAAAGTAATAGTAATGGTAATTAATTTATTTTAACTACGGACGAGTTAATATTTTTACTCTCAAAATTAATATGCAATTGAATTAAACATAAATTAAAAGTTTTTTGTATGTAATTAAATTTGAATATAAATTAATTAAAATTTAGTACCATAGTAATTAAAGATAAATCAAAACTAATAAAATCTCACAATTTTATAATTAAAAAATTTTGTGTAAAAAAAAACAAAAATAAAAAATTAACAGGGAGTATGTTTGTCATTTCATTTAAAATTAATTTATCAAATAATATCATTATTTTCTTAAGAAGGCAATTGTATTTTCTATCAAATTATAGAGAGGTAAAATGACATTTTTCAATTTAAAGAAGCTAAATTTGTTTTTAACTAAATATGAGGGAATTATTGTATTTGTTTTTTTTTTCCAATTGGATGCTTGGATTAGAGCTCAAAAGATTTTTCCCCACGCGCCTTTTGGTTCGTACAAAACACAGTATTGATTTTTTTTATTTTTTTTATTATGCCATTTCATAAGCAATCACGGGAATCGTGATGTTGTTAATATTATTTTTTGTTATTTTTTTAATTAAAGAAAAAATATTCAAATTTTACTTTTAAGTAAAAAAATTATGTATTAATTAACAAGTTAAATGTTTAGATTTATTTTTTTAAAATTTTGATTTAATTTATTTTAAAAAGAAAAAGGATAAAAAAGGAAGGAAGAAAACTTATTTTAATTTTCATTTATATATTTTTATTTGTTGGGTTTGGATTGGCCAAACATGTGAGAGTAACTAAAATGTGACAAAATTGTATGGTTTTTCATTAGGAAAAAAAAAAAGAAAAAGAAGAAGAGAAAAGTTATGTGACGAAGTCATTTTCCCATGTTGGCTTAATTCATTGCGTGGTATTGACAAAATCAGGTACGACACTCTTATCCCAAAAAATACAATTGAATCCAATCAAAAGACACCAACTAAGCTGTGCCAAAACAAAGAGGAAGAAATCCATATATTCCCTTCTTCTTAGCCAAAACTTATTATTATTTTATTGTTGTAATTCTCTCTCCTCCACACACGCACACACACACTGTTAGGGTATAGTCTATACATAAATAAAAGTTGGAAAAGATTCATGGCTCATGTTTAAAGTAAGGGCATCTTATTTGGTTTGCAGAAAGCCATATTAACTGCTAGTCAAATCAGTGGATATCTTTCACCAAAGATTTCTGCTTGCTTTTGCTTTTGCTTTGGGACGCTGAAAAGCTCCCCTATAATGATTGCCCAATACTATCAACATACCAGTCTTGTGTGCAAAAAAGGTCAACAAACCATCAAGTAATGACTTCTCTTCTCTTCCACTGTATTCAAATCTAGTTCCTCATACGCCCTTTTAGCTTATTTTGTGATTTAACATAGATGAAAGGACATAGCTAGGTACCACACCATCAACATGGTTTTGGATTATTTGACAGTTTTAACTGAAAAACCTCAACATTTTTGCTTAGGATATATGAAAAGCAACAACATCAAATTTGCTAATCAGCCAATTAGTTCTTCAATTTTGAGTCATTTGGGCAAGAATTATGTAAGGTCTTTAAGGTCAATTAGAAGTTCCTTTTTTTTTTTTGTCTTAAAAATGATTATATAAAAACTAAAATCGAAAATCCTATCTAACAAATGGAAAATCTTGTTATATAACTCAATTGTATATAATTTTAAAAAATATTGATATTTTTGTAAAATATGTATTTTTATTACAAACCGTAATAGAATTTTCACCGTTAAATAAATAGTGCTCAAATTTTGTATATAGTAATTGTTTTGGTATAATATTTTTAAAAACTTCTAAATTATTTTAAAAAATGTATATTTTTTATTGTATTTAGTTAAACAATTAGTCAACAATCAACTGCATGTGGCAGTTGACATGTTAGTTCTCATCCTAAAAGCTTTTTTGAATAACCTTTGTGGACAACTAATTGAGTTTAATTAAAGAAAAATAATAGCATTTTGCAGCACATGCTTGAAGCCTACTTTCTCTACATCTTATGTAATTTCCATATCTTGTTGTTCTGATGGAAAAGGCTTGTTATTCTCATCTATAGCCCTTAAGATCCCCTGCCTGCCTGCATCTCTTTCATCTTTGCCTCAGAAAAAACCAGCAACATGGTACACAGATGTCATTTCCATTGTCTCCATCTCCCTTCTACTCATTGGCCTGCATCCGATGCTTGCATCTCTCTTTCCTTAAAAAACATAACACAATTTCTAGTTGAGTTAACCATACTCAAAACCACACACGAATATAATTGGCCTAATACCTAATCAAAGAGCTGAGTAATTAGGTACATGTCAAAGAGAACATATTAGCTCAAGACTAATTTTGGGCTTTTGTAGCCCGAGACTACTTCAAGCTCATGGAATACAAAAAACACACACACACACACCAAAAACAAAGAAATAATACAAATATATATGTTAAAAAATACCATACCCAAATTTCACTTTCCCTTCCACCCAAATTGTCACCTCATTTTCAGCTTTATTTTTTTCCTCAAATTTTTACCTATTTTACCTTCATCACAAAATAAGCAAAACCCAAAGATCAAAACTTTTCCGCAGGTTCCACAAGTCCAACATATAGAATGCTCAACATCGTTCTCTTCCAACCAAAAAATCAGCGCTATCATCTACAGTAACCCTCCAAAATCCTCATTCACCAAAATCAATTTTAAAAAAATTCCAAACCTTTTCCCTCTAATTATAAAATATTCAAACCAAAAATCAAAGATCAGAGAGGGATTAATATTAATTTTGAAAAATATCTTTTGCTTGACACATAACTCTAGCCGTTAGTCAACCTTTAATGTTTTCATTAATTATATGACATAACAATATTTCTAGAATAATTTTACCCTCTATTAATTTTAAAATTATCATATCTATATAAATTTGTTATAAATATTTTTGTAAATATCAATTTATGTTATCTATATCTAGATTTGGATGTAAATTAAATTGGATTAAGATTAAGATTTAATCTATCCATTTAATCCTTTAGTATTATTTTCATTTTATAAATTCTATCTAAACAAGGGGTTATATGCCTATAAATAGGCCTCTCACTTCATTTGTAAACATACACTTCAATAAGATTTCTTTTCTCTCCTTTAAATACTTTCTTTTCTTTCTTTAATTATTCTTTCAGTTACCTTTATTTGTTCTTTTAAGTTATATTTCATAATAATTTTCCCTCTATTAATTTTAAAATTATCATTCTATATAAATTTGTTATAAATATTTTTGTAAATATCAATTTATGTTATCTATATCTAAATCTAATGTAAATTAGATTGGATTAAGATATAATCTGTCTAATCCTTAAGTGTTATCTTCATCTTATAAATTCAATCCAGATAAGGGGTTATTAGTTTATAAATAGACCATTTCACTTCATTTGTAAATATATACTTGAATAAGATCTTTTTACTCCTTCTAATTACTTTCTTTCCCTCTAAATACTTTCTTTTATATTTCTCTTAAAGTTGTTTTTTTTTCAGATTTATTTTATAACAGTTAAAATTTTATTAGTGGTGACTATAATTGTAAAACATGATAATAGTTAATGTAAATAAGTCAAATATCTACATAAATTGAAAATAGTCGCCCTTCAAAAAAAATTGAAAATAATCTCCATAAAATTTTAATATAAAGATGTAGAATAATAAAAGCAAAAATGTAGAACTTCTATCATAAAATAGACAAGAAGTGTTACCATTACCTTTAAATTTTATTTTTATGGTAATTAAATGTATAATTTTTTATGAAAATTATAAGCGTAAAAAAAGTAAGAATAACCATAACTATGGACGCCTACTTTGTTACCTAATAAAAGGATGGCTATCCCAAGAGGACAAGGGGAGTTAATGAAACAAAGTTGTTTTCATTAGATACTTCTCAAATATATTTTTCCTACAGGTTTTCCAAAATTCTCAAAAAATGTTGGATGAAACTACAATTTCATAAACTTTGCAAAGACATATTGAAATTAAAATGGATTTTCGATGGAGAATCTCTTTCAATAGTTTTGAAATCATATTCACAGTGCACTGTTGTAGCAAAATATTTTGTTCTTTATGATTTTTAAATAGATTTCAAGATTATTTTTTGGATGAAAATGAAGCTTTGGTGGACCTTTGATTAAAATTTGAGCTTGAAACTTCTTTTGAAAAAATATAAAAGAAAATATTTTACTGGACTATATTCTCCCAATTGGGTCCAAAATTGACACATTTGCACATTTGGGCTAAATTCACCCAATTGGCGACTAGCATTGAGTCTAAACCAATTCACAGTGGAAAATAGACTTATTTAAATTTTCAAAGACCTATTTTTTGTATTTTTGTTGAAAATTATATAACTTTTCTATTTTTCAAAAATCATCTTAGAGCTAGAAATGAGACTNATGTATTTAATGTTCTTTAATGTTAACTTGTAATTTTTTTATTTTATATATCATATTTTATTAAAGAAAAATATGGATATTCATTTTGTTGAATCCATTATCCATGATGTAAATATATGTCCAAAAGACATTGCTACAATGCACATTATATTTAAAGATAAGAAATATTTTTCTCACTTGACAATAGAAGAAGTCAATGTTAATACAATATTTGGTAGTACAAGATTAATTGAAGACTCTGAAAGAGTTAATATTTTATGACCTTGAGGAATGAAGTTTATAATAGAGAATATATTATGTTCAACGTCTCAAAAGAATTTATTAAGTTTTAAAAATATTTATCTGAATGGATATCATATTGAGACAACGAATGAAAGAGATAATTAATTTCTTTATATTACATTTATTCTCTCAGGTAAGAAGTTTATAATAATAAAAAAAATTACCTATTTTGTTCTATGGATTGTGCTGCACAAATATTAGAATGATTATAAACTAGGAGTTTATTAATGATTTTAGTGTTTGGCATTACTGGTTGGACCATCCCTAATCAATAATGATGCAAAAAAAATTATTGAATTTAATATGATCATCTATTGAATAACCAGAAGATTTTTCAATCTAATGAAATACTCATGTGTTGCTTGCTCTCAAAGCAAATAAATTATAAGGCCATCATCAGCTAAAGTTAGGACTGAATCCTTTACATTTTTGAAACATATTCAGGGTTATATATATGGATTTATACACCCACCATTTGGATCATTTAGATACTTTATGGTTTTAATCAATGCATTGATTAAATGGTCGATGTGTATTTATTATCAACTTGCAATTTAGCATTTGCAATATTAATCGCCCAAATCATTTGTTTGGAAGCACATTTTTCTGATTATGTAATCAAGATAATTCGTTTTGACAATACTGGTGAATTTACATCTCAAGCTTTTAATATTGCATATTAGTTAGAATAACTATTAAATAACCTGTTGCTTATGTTCATACATAAAATGGTCTAGCAGAATCGTTTATTAAACACTTTCAACTGATTGCAAGGCCATTACTTATGAAATCTAAACTTTTGTTTTCTACTTGGAGTCATGCCATTTTGCATGTAGTAGAACTTGTACGCATCAGGCCAACAAGTTATTATAAATTCTCCTTTATACAATTGGTTTATAGTTAGAAACCAAATATTTCCCATCTTAGAATTTTTGGATGTACGGTAATTACTCAACCACGACGCACAATGATGAGTCTTTAAAGGAGGTTAGGAATATATGTTATATATGAATCTCTATTTGTAATTAAATATTTAGAATCATTAATAGGAGATTTATTTATGGCAAGGTTTATCTATTGTCATTTAGATTGAATAATTTTTTCAACAATAGGGAGAGAAAATAAGTAGCTAAAAAAAGAAATATCTTGGAATGTATTATCATTATCTAATTTTGATTCTTGCACAAATCAATGTGAACTTGAAGTTCAAAAGATAATTCTTTTGTAAAATATAGTAAATCAGTTGCCATACGTATTTATTGACTTAAAGAGAATAACTAAATCTCATATACCTGCTGCAAATGCTCTTATTAGAATTGACGTCCATATAAGACAAGGCATGCTAGAGCCATGGGAAACCAATCGGTTCCAACGATAAAAATCCTTAGAAAGGAAGATGAGCAAATATTCAAGATGGTTAGAAAAAGGAAACAGAAACTCTAGAAGAAATTCCTTACATAATTGACATAATTTTAGAAGAAATTAAAATACTTGAAATTAGTGAAAATGAAAAAATTTTAATAAATTATGTCATAACAGGGAGAAGATGGAACCAGAATGAAATAAAGATTGACGATATTTTTGTATATAATATAACACTCAATATTATGAAAGAAATGAAGATCTTGAACGTACATCTATTAAAGAATGTAGACATAGAAATGAATGTAGACATAGAAATAATTGGCCAATGTGGAAAGATGCAATCAAGATGGAATTCACTTACAAAACATAAAGTATTTAGACATGTAGTTTGTACACCAAATGGTATAAAACCGGTGGGATATAAATGGGTACTTTTGCGAAAACAAAATGAGAAAAATGAGATTATGATATAAAAGCATAGCTTGTTGCATAACATTTTACCCAAATATCTCATATTGATTATGAAGAGACATATTCTTTTGTGGTAGATGCAATTATAATTTTATATTAACTAGTCTAGCAATAAATGTGAAGATTAAAATGCGTCTAATAAATGTAGCTATAGCCTATTTATATGGCTCACTTGATAATGATATGTATATGAAAATCCCTGAAGCATTTAACTTGTCTGAAGTATAAAATTTGAATTATCGAGAAATTTATTCAATTAAATTAAACAAATCTTTATATTAATTAAAGCAATCTAGACGAATGTGGTATAATCGTTTTAGTGAATATTTATTAAAAGAAGACTATAAAAATAATCTTATATGCTCATATATTTTATAAAAGGATTTAGATATGAATTTGTCATAATTGTCATTTATGTTGATAACTTCAATATTATTGAAACTTCCTAAGTGTTATCAAAAGTCGTAGATTACTTAAAGAAAGAATTTGAGATGAAAAATCATAAAAAAGCAAAATCTTATTTAGGTCTTCAGATTGAACACTTGGTAAATGAAATTTTGTCCATTAATTAAATTATATAGCAAAAGTGCTAAAACAATTTTATATGGACAAAGCATATCCATTAAGTTAACAAATAGTTGTAAGATCACTAAATGTGAAAAAAGACCTTTTTCGACCTCGTGAGGATGATGAAGAACTTTTTGTACTTGAAGTATTATATCTTAATGTAATTGGAGCACTGATGTATCTTGTTAGTAAATCATGACATGATATATTAATTTTTATAAATTTATTAGCAAGATATAGTTCTTCTTCAACTCAAAGACGTTAGAATGAAATTAAACATATGCTTCAATATCTTTAAAGAACAATGAATATGGGCTTATATTACTCAAATGTATCAAAGTCAAATTTAATTGGTTATGCAAATGTAGAATATTTATCTGATTCATGCAAGGCTCGATCCTAGACATGTTACTTATTTATACGTAAAAGTATAACTATTTCATATTATTTTATAAAACAAACTATATTTGCTACTTCTTCTTACCATGTAGAAATGTTAACAATTCATGAATGTATTTGGTTAAGATATGTAACTTAATGTGTGGCTTGTCAACTAAGAAGGAAATGCTAACAACATTATATGAAGATAATATTGCTTGCATAACCCAGTTAAAGGAATGATAAGTTAAAGGCAATAGAAAAAAACATATTTCACCAAAAAAATTCTTCTTCACTCATGATCTCGAAGAAAATGGTAATATTAGTGTTCAATAAATTTGTTCAAGTAACAATCTAGTAGATTTATTCACCAAAGTCCTTTCTACTGTAACATTTGAAAAATTGGTACGAAAGATTGGAATGCGTCGTTTTAAAGATCTTTATAATGTAGTCATCAGCGGGAGTGAAATACGCACTGTACTCATTTCCTACATCAAGGTTTTTCCCATTGGATTTTACTTGATAACATTTTTAATGAAGCAGTATTTCAAGAGTGTATTCTTGACAAGAATTGTGTACTCTTTGTCCTTCATTCGTATTTTTTTCTATGAAGTTCTTTCCTTATAAGGTTTTAACAAGACATATTCTTAACAAAATGGATATTCAAAGGGAAGTGTTATGAATATTTTTGTGAATATCCATTTATGTTATCTATATTTAAATTGGACCAACATTAAGATTTAATCCATCTAATCCATTAGTATTATCTTCATCTTGTAAATTTGATCTAAATGAAGGGTTATTTACCTATAAATAGGCTCCTCACTTCATTTGTAAAAACACACTTCAATAACATCTTCTTTTTTTGTCTAAATACTTTCTTTCTTTTCTTTCTTTAGTTGTTTTTTCAACTTATTTTTATTTGTTCTTTTAAGTTATATTTTCATAATGAAATTATAATTTTTTATTTTTAAAATTTTTTAATCTTATCCAAAAAAAAAATTCTCTCCCTACCTTTAGCTAGGTTTGGCACTCTTTGGCCAAGTCCAGTTAGATCTAAAGAGCGCTGCTACGATCTCGCATTCGAACTCCCTTAGAAGAGCATGGATCTAGCAAGATCGAACCAAATCTAGCGCCTGCCAGATCAAGCTCCCTTGGGGGAGTGTAGCCAGATTGCACTCCTTCTAAAGAGATTTAGCTAGATCTAGCATTCCACAGCCAAAGTGGTTGGCCAACGTAACGGAACATCGTCTGTCAACTTGAGAAAAAGAAAAATAATGAAAAAGAGGGGAAAATGGGGTATTTTAGATATTTCATGTTACTTGTTACCGTCGTTTAAACGTTTAAGATAGATTGTCCATTTCGAATATTAATGGATTCGCGTAGAATTATGATTAAAACTTAAAAGGGTCAAGATATTTTACTTTTGCTTTTTTTGAATGGCAAAATATATTGAATAAAAGAGACAAAGTCACAACAAATGTCACGACCCAGAACCTCCTTCGAGCCCATGACAACCGCCGCGACGTCCCGATTGACACTCATTACTTGAAATGCCAATCGAAACCCCGCAAGGCTTACATATTAGTTTCTTGCTTTTTTTGTGAGCAATCGTTTTTAAACATTCTGTTTTAAACAATTACCAGTCGTTTCCGGCTTAAGTAAATCAAAAGACAAAAATATAGCATTTTTATATAAAACAACATTTATAGAAACACGTGTAAGTAAAATAAATTCATACATACAAAAATTTACAAAGTTATAATGTACAATAATAATTACAATGACAAGTGGCCCCTAAATACACCAAGTGTTGGTGATAGTAACCTACTGTCTGTGAGGTAGAGATGTCAACTGGAATACTCGACAAAATAGGGTATCTACAAGCTACTACAGGCCTGAAATGTTTGGAAAGGAGGTGGGTGAGATTTTACAATCCCAATGAGTAAACAGGCATTATCATAAATATCTAAAGGCGAGTAACATAGAGGCAAGTTTAAACAACAAATTACAAACCATTTCATAAAGTTTTTAATTTATTCCTTAAACCATCAAATATTTGTAATTTACCAAAATAGTTGTTAAGGCTTATGACTTTTATTAAAACAAGGCTCAAGCCAAAACTAATCCTCGGGGATACCTTGACCGAGGCATCTAACCGAGTCCGCCAAGGTAGTTATGATATTTACATATGAAACACATTTTTATTTTTAAACAAGTCGTTCCTTGGCGTTAGCCGAGTTACACATTCACGTGGGGGTTCGACGTGAAGTGAGTTCTAATACTATCTCGGGAGTTACCCTCATCGCCTCTACAATCGGAGTAATTATGTAACCGGATTTACCGTGTCCCTCTAATAGGCAGTCCACGAAAACCCGTCATTGCAGTGACTATACCCACCAATTTTAATAAAATTTTGACAGTATAACGTGACTTTTATTTATTTTCCCAACCTGCATAGTAAAAACAGCTTACATAAATTTTCAATGCAATTTATCAAATATAGCCACATATACTCATATTTCATAAGCCATTCATAGGAAAATATATATTTCAAAATAATTGGCAGCCTCCAATTACTCAATTTCATAATCAACACAATATATTTTTATTTGTCATATTTATTTCTAAAATATCAAAAATCCGGTTTTAATCTTGTTTTCATTTCATAAAATACATAAAGAGCATTTAAAAACAAACTCTAGATAATTTACAATAATAATAGGTTTACTCACCGTTTGTACAAACTAACTGCTTTTAGATGCCCCGATCACTGTTCGTCGAGTATTACTTCCTTGCCTTTACTAGAAGGCTATCCTCCAAAACACATTACAAAATTTACACAATTCACCACATTGATGCTAAATCACTATATAATTTACTTAAATCCTATACTAATGCATGGTATGAAATGCAATAGCCTAAAACGGCTTAAACGCGGTATTAACCTGTTTTTGGCACTTTACCTGTTAAATTGCTAACGCGCTCCATTTTAGCTCTAAATTGTCCCATTTTCTCCACAACATTTCTAACCATTAAATATCAGCCAATAACCTTCTAAAATCACCAAAATCAGTTCACTTTCCTCCTTGAAAAATTCAGTCAAAAAATGGGACATTTACTCGGTTAATTTTCTACTTTATTTTTCTATCACATTTAACCATTTTTCATCATTTTCTCTTCATTTCTCTTAGAATAAAAATCAATTCATCATCATTGTACATCATTGAAGATTCAGCCAAGGGTGGGTATTGTGAAAATTTCATGCTTTCTTGCCCAATTTGATTTCTATACACATTTAACTAACTAAAACTATCAATTTAACTAAAAATCAAAACCTAAAAATTTCAATTTCTCTCTCCTAGAATTTCATCCATCCCTTGATATCACTTTTTGATCTCTCTCCTCAAGCATGCTAAATGGAAACAAAGGTATAAAAAAGGTAAAAATCAAGCTAAAGTTGAAAAATCTTACCGTTAGACGCGTAAACAGACGAAAAACGTGATTTTCCCTTTGAATTTTCTAGTTTTCCTTTGTTTCTCTCTTTTCTTCCTTTCCTCTCTATTTTCTCTCTTGTTCTTTCCTTATGGCCGGCCATTACTTAATATGGGGTTTAAATGGGCTGACTTTTCATTAAAATAATATTAAATCATTAAAAAGTGTCATGTGTCACTTTTCCATTGGCCCTTTTTTAAAATTTCATCCATTTGTTTCCAAATTTTCACCATACACTTGTCCCACATATCCATAGCTTAGATAAAATTCTCAGACTTATCCAAAGTCTTGGTGGAGTAATTTTTAAAATTTACACTCTTGCCCCCCATAAAAGTGAAAAATTACATTTTTGCCCCAAAAACTGAAAAATTACCCATAGACATATTTTTCATCCCTTATACTCAAACCATTCTCAAATTTGTCAAATTTGATCTAAATTCTCTCAAAATCTCAAATTTTATCCTCGAGTGGTAAAATTACGATTTTGCCCCTACACTCCAAAAATCACCAGAATTAAACTTTTTCACTTCCTATCATTAAATTATATTCCAAATAGTTAATCTTGGTAAAAAATTTCACTCCATGATCAAATTATTATCTTAAGTGGCAAAATAAAATTTTACCCCTGAACATCAAAATTTTAAATTTTCTCCAAATGAACCCTCGAACTCCGAACAATCATTTTTAATCATTCTTGAACTGTAAAATATTAAATTTCATCTTACGATTCCTATTTGAACTAGTTCGAGATTAAATCAACTCAAGTGTACGGTTAGGTATAATACCGTATTTCGTCTATTCTTAGGACTTTCCTAGCATAATAACATGCTACTCAGTGCATGTATGTCATGACATGTGTTTATAGGGTCGGGTTTTACAACAAAGCCATGAGATCCTTCCTAAACATAAACAATAAAAGCATGAGTTAAAAGCTTGCAACAACAAATCATTCACAAATGCACAACAAAGCTAGATACCTCCCAAGGGATAACAAAATCTAAACAACATCAACAAAATCCCAACAATCCAAAGACACCAACAGACAACTAAAAAAAAAGAAAAGACAAAACAGAAATAAGAAAAAAACAAATCAAAGAGCAAAGAATCAACTGCAGGGAATAGCAATAAAGAGAATCAATTGTTGTAAACCTATAAAAAATCAACCGGACGACCCATTCCTTTCAAGACTCGCCAACAAAAGACCTTAACTTTAAGGGTGAGATTAGACCAAACCATATTCCAAAAAATCTGTTCACCTCTAGAAATACAAACATCTGATCTGCAGAAAGAATTAGTCGAGTAAAGACCACTAGAGCTCCTTTTCCATATGAATTTGTCTAGTAAATCCTTAATAAGGTAGAAATTCCCAATGACCGTCATCAAATTTTGCCTCTATTCTTTTTCCCAGTCAAATATCATTCTCCTTGAAAGAATATTCCACTACCAAGTATCACTAGTCATCAAAATCAACCAAGATACTGTTATTATTAGTAGACAAAGCAAAAGTACATCGAAGGCAACATTGAGAGGTAGATTCTCCACCCATTCATCATACCAAAAACTAATACTATCACCTTTCCCGAGAATCATACTAATGCTAGCTCTAACCTGATGCAGAATGTGACTAGTTGAAAAAGGGTGCTCACAATATTCTTCCAAATCATGGACATATTTATGATGACAAGACAAATTGGCGACAAATAGTTCAAATTCATATTATTTTTCTCAATAATAATTTTCCTCCAAGGGTTTACCTTATCTTCCCCAAAACACCATATTCATTTATTTAATAAGTTGTGTTTTTAATATGAATATCAAGAAGGCCTGAACCTTCGTTTTCCTTGTAGTTGCAAATCAAAGTCCAATCAACATAATGGATTTTCCTACCAAAGTTGGCTCCATTCCATAAAAATTGTATTTGGATTTTATCGAGTTCTTCCTTGATTCTAGAAGGAATCTTAAACAGGGACATAAAATAAATCAAGAAACTATATAAAACAAACCTAATAAGAGTAACTTTACCACTAATTGAAAGGTGATTTGCTTTCCACCTAGCAAGGCACAATTCAAAATTTTCCACAATAGGTCTCCATGAGGCTCTAGACCCAAGTTTCATTCCAAGAGGCAATGGAAGATTGGTAGTAAGGAGAATGCCGGTCTTACAAGCAATCCTTTAAGCCCACCCCTCAAGAATATGGCTCTCAACACCAATACCATACAAATTACTTTTATTAAAGTTGGTTTTCAAACCTGAAATCAATCGAAAGCAATATAAAATTCTCTAAAAACAAAGCAAATTATCAAAATTTGGCTCACAAAATAACATAGTATTATCAGCGAAAAGAAGATGGGATACAACCAAACTTGTAAGAAGTGTTAGCTCTATAATAATAAGAAAAATATCCAAAAGTGGGGTGAATTGGATTTTTAAAATTCTTTTCAACAAATTTAAACTTTTTATGAAAACAACTTTGAAAACAAGTTTCACAAATTTGTTTTCACTTTAAAACATGCCAAAAGTAATTTAAGCAAAGTAATGACCAAACAAGTTGAAAATAAATTTTCAAACTCTTTAAGGCAAAATGCACTAGTGTAAAATTTTCACAAGCTTCCAATCAAGTCAGGTTAAAAATAATTTTCATAAATTTGTTTTCCAATCAAGATGTATCAATAATAATTTGAAGAGTAAATTAAAGATAAACAAGTTAAGAGCAAATTTGATAAATTTTTAATGTAAATGCATAAATTCAAGAAGTGAAAAATAAAGAGAGAAGACACAATATTTTTATAAAGGTTCGGCTTTCGTGCCTACGTCCTCTCCCTTAGCTGACTAAGGAATTTCAAATCCACTATAAAAAATACTTTTTAAGGCTCAAGCATAACCTTTACAATACCTTTCAAGGATCAAGCACAACCTCTCAATACAATGCCTTTTATGGATCAAGCACAACCTTTTCTCTCTTACAATTGAATAGTAAGGATACCTCTAGAAAGTGGGTTTTGCTAAGTAAGTACAATGTAGGAAGAGTGTGATGAAATAAAATGATTACAAAATATGGGAATGAAGACACAAAGGAATTATAGCACAAAAAAGGTTAAAAGCTTGGTAGAAGAATATGAATTGCTTGCTCTAGCTTGGTTTCTCTCTTTTTTTTCTTGTTTTTCTTCATATAATTTGATTTTTGATCAAATAATGTTTTTCTCCACTCTTCTAACCTTGTAAATGTGTTGGAGAAGTGCTTTTTATTGTTAGAGAAGCTTTGGAGCTGTTGGAGAAGGTTTGGTGAAGAAAATAGCCGTTTTTCCTTTGATTTTTGTGTGTAACGGCTAGTTTTGGACCAAATGTATTGATACATTTTGGAATGTACTAATACATATGTATCAATACATTTTGAAATGTATCCATACATTTTTGGCAAAACCATTCTATTTTAAATGTATCGATACTTTTGACCAAAGGATCGATACTTGTAGCTTAAAATATAAAAAATTCTTCTTTTTGAACCCAATTTGATGCCAAATACTTGGACATTTCAAAATCAAATGCAATGGAGGTTTAAAACTAATTTAAACAAGTTTAAAAGCTATTCAAACAAGTTCAAAAATCATTAAAGCAATTTTCAAAATCATTCAAATAATTTTGAAACTTTTCACATGGAAACATTTAAGCACTTCAAAACTTATTTTAAAAAGTTTAAAAACTATTCAAACAACTTTAAAAATTATTCAAATAAGTTCAAAGATCATTTAAGCAGTTTTGATTATTTTTCACATGGAAACACTTATGCACTTCAAAAGCAAATGTATGAGAATTCTTAACATTAATAAATTAAGTTCAAAAACATTTTCAAACAACTTCAAAAATCATTCAAACATGTTCAAGGATCACTCAAGAAAGTTCAAAGATCATTGAAGCAATTTTGATCACTTTTGTCATTTCAAAACTATAATAATTTTAAACTTGATAAAGCTAACAAAACCATTACTCCCAATTGCCATTCCATGTCACAAGCCTAAAGAGACAGCCTTATTAATGATAGCACCTAAGGCTTCTACGACCATGTAATAAGAAGGGAGAGAGAAGATAGCCTTGACAAAGACTGTTTCGCATCTTGAATTACTGGGTGGAGTGCCATTAACAAAAATAGACACCGATGTTGAGGAGATGCAGGTTCTCATCCTCTTTTGCCATTTAAGACCAAACCTCATTTTGTCCATGACCAAGTTGAGGAAGCTAGTCAGCACTATCAAAGGCCTTCTCGAAGTCAACCTTAAGAAACACACCAGCTCGTCCATTTTTCTTGAGCTAATCAAAATCAATAATCTTGTTCGCCACCAAAAGACAGTTAAAAATTTATCTTCCTTTTGTAAAAGCAAACTGATTCTGCGTAATGACTCCACCAACAACATGTCTCAATCGCTTGATAAGAACCTTCTCAACCAATTTGCATAAGCTCCCCACATGACTTATAGGTCAATAGTTGTTAAGCCCCTCCTAGTTAGGACGTTTTGGAATCAATGAAATAAAAATGGAATTGATCCTTATCATCAAAGCAATAAGAATAAAAAAACTCATTCAAAAGAGCCAACATATCATTTTTTACCTTCCTCTACTGATTTTTAAAGAAACTTACATTGTAACCAGAGTTTTGTTCCTATAACAATTCTTTAGGACCTCCCAAATTTCCTATTCATCAAAAAAGTGTTTTTCATTCTTCTTTTTTATTTTTTTAGTTTGATAGCATTTAATGAGACTTTGCTAAATTTGATATTTGATGCAATTATTAGAATAATCCAAAATATACTCCTTTCATATGGGTCCTAATTTATTGCTTTGGAACATGAGCATTTCCTTCCATTGCCGATGAGATTTATTCAAACAGTACCAAGAAATCAAAATTCTTTTATAAAAAGGAAAATCACAAACAAAACATAAAGAAATTGGGAAAAGGAAAATAAACTTAATTTGTAATAATAACCTGATCCATCAAAATAAGATGCAATTAAAATGTTGATACCTACAAAATAAAATGAGAAGAATGCACATTGATCAATAAGCCAAACATTTGAACCCTTCCCACAACAGCTAATTATAGTCTCAACGAAGAAAAGCAAAATCCAATTTACAGAATTTAACAATTAATTTTGACACAAAAATGGATAGATGAACAGATTTCAAGAAGATTCATAATATATATATATAAAAAAAAAACTAATTGAAAATAGTAAGACATAATATTTAAAAAAGTTCTTGAATTATTTAAAAAGATTTAAATAAATATTTTTTTTAACATTTGATTCTTTAGTATTAGATTAATAATTTTTTAAATCTTACTTTGACTTTTTATCTTGGGTTTAATCATTTTCTAAGTGTTATTTAAGATTTTTATATTCGAGTTAAATTTTTTATGGTAATAATAATAACAATAATATATATAAATAATATTATAATGTAAATTTATTTATAAAAGATATTGTTATAAATAATAATTTACTAATAATGCCAAAATGAATTGATGAAAAATATTATTTAAAAAAAACTCCAAAAAACTAGACAAAATGTCAAAAGTAAGTTCAAAACCAATCTATTAATTTTTAATGAAATTTAATTAAAATTATAATAAAAGATTTATCCAATTCTCCTTTTAGTAATAGTATTTATTAGTGAATTATTATTTACAATATCATCTTTTAATAAAACAAATTTAAATTATAATATTAATTTTTTTTGTAAAATCTATATTATTATTATGTGTGTGTACAAAATGTAAAAAACCCCAATAACATTTGAAAAAAAAAAAGAATCAATATAAAAGATTAAAAGTAAAACTTAAAAAGCTAACAAAGTATAAAAAAAATCAAATTTAAAAAGAATATTTATCTGTTTTGATCAATAGAGACTAATTTGTTATGCAATCCAAATTTTAGGGACTAAAGATGTATTAAAATTAAATAAATATTTTCAACATTTTTGTACATGTCAGCTGACATATTAGGTGTCATGTGCTGTCAATTAACAGTTAGGCTAACAAAAGGATTTTTCATTATGACATTAAAAATATAAGGATCGATAAGTCAGTTTTTTATCTGTAAAGATCAAAATAATATGCGACTTACACCTTAGGGTTCATGGATGTAATTTACTCTTAATTTCAACTTTCCGTATAGTATATTTTCTTTAACATGCAATAAGGTAAAAAGAAAAAAAAAAAGTCCATAAGCTTTTAATTGTCGCCATTAAGCCCACGATGTTGAGACTTTAACTAATACTAACCGCTGATTTATTCTAAATTAATTTGTTGGGCTGTCAACTTGGGAACACGGACAATAAATGTAATCCATTTGGAAAAGCAATGAAAAATACATATATATATATATATATATATATATGCTAGGGAAGGAATCAATTCTTCAAGATCCCCCTCGCTTACAGACAAATATTTGAGTTTGTTGATTGTTATTCATTGGTTCATAACACAAACTCATTCTTAAAGTGTAGACAGATTGTCACAAGTCACAAGGTTATTGTGATTCATAATTGTTTTTTTAACTAGTTTTGTTGCTATGTGTGTTTGGAGCTGTGGATTTAGATTTGGTTTACTATATGTATGTAAATCTATGTGTTTTGATTTAAAGAACCATGGTTAATGAAATTTGCAGATGATGAAATTTGTGCCAAGGGATATGACACAAATCTTACTTTTCCAAATCGAAACATTGTACATGCCAGATGAAAACATCACACAATGTCCACATTTCACATTTCCAAGTTGTATTCCCTAGGCAATGCAAATTGGAAAGATCATTGCAGAATGAACATGGATGGATATATAAGTGGGGTTGCAGTTAGCTAGGTATTAATTTTATAATGGGTGATGCGAATTTCATCCCCAGGTCTAGCTGGGGGATGAGTCTTATTCCTCACTCTCAACTGCAGGTACTCCTTGTAGTGGAACCCTCTGTACTTGGGTGCTTCTCCAATGTCTTTAGTGAACTGTGGCAGTGGTTCAACCCATTTGTCTCCCTGCAAGTTATAGAAGAAGGCCAACGAGTAGCGGCTTCTCCCTTTAGGCCTCACCACTCTGTGAGTTGCGCTCTTGAATTTATTGTTGCTCAACACCTTTGCCAAAATGTTTCCAGGACCAAAAGAGTCAATCAACAATTACAAATTCATTTTTGGAATTATATGCCAGCTCTCAAGGTTGAAAATGGCAAGCCTAATCTTATACGGTAACTTGAATTGATCAAAAGCTGGAAAACTGAGAGGGAATAACATTGAAAAGGATAAGTAATGTTGTACCTGAATAACATCGCTTATGTTGACCACTAATGTGCCTTCTGTAGGGATTACAGGAATCCATTCCCCGTCCTGGCAAACTTGTAGACCACCAGCTTCGTCCTAGAACACGAAGCTGATGCAATTGGAATCTTCATGTTCTGCTAATCCATTGTTCTCAGTTTCAGTAGCTGGAAAGTAACGAAGTGCTACCATTAAATCCCAGCTCCTATCATTATTGAATTCTTTGAGGAAGTTGAGAGGGAGACCCAAGCACTGATTCACAATGCTCTCTACAAGCAGACCTGTTTTGGTCAAGTTGGAGAAAACATCTTCCAAAACTTCCCTAGCGGAGACGAAGAAGCGAATGATTTAGCTATTTTTGTTAAATATTTCGTGAACAGGGTTGAAAGAAGGAAAATGTTTTGTTAAAAACATAACCAAGAATGAAAGAGCAAAGAGAAAAACATACTTGAATTCAGATGGGTTATCAGGGAAAACATTGAAGCTAGACCCCGGTGGAAGCATCAGTAGATACTCATTCTTGTCAGGCGAGTGTTGAGGGCGCGTGTTGTATCCTGCCGGAAGAGGTGCATCAGACGCTGAACTACTTTTGAGCTTCTCTTCAGCTGGGTACTCCAAGAAAATCCTGGAGAGCTCAAGCGCCCGTTGCAGCGACTCCATGGGCACGCCATGGTTCACAATTTGGAAGAAACCATGCTCGGAGCAAGCCTTGGAAATGACTTCCATGGCCTTCTTCTTGCCGTCCTCATCATCTTCTGTAAAGAAAGGCGAGAGATCTACAGTGGGAATGCGAGGATCAGCCATGCCAAGGTTTATTCCAACTAGCTTCAAGGTTCCCTTTTGAACCGAGGCCCTGTCATGTTTTTGTCATATTCTCCTTTACGTTCAATTTTGTTTTATTTTTATCATCAGTTTTTTTTTTTTTTTTTTGTGTTTTGGAACTTCAATATAAAATATATTAAAATCAAAATGTTTATAAAATTAAAGAGAAAAACTTTCCAAAACCAAAAGAACAATAATGTAAGCATTCAAGTAAACTCCAATTCTTTGCCGACATGCTTGCAATAATTCACCACCGGCTTTGCCTTTTTGAAGCTGTACATTGGAGTGAGTGGACCAGATTCCTTTTTTCTTGAACAAAATGATTGGAAGAGAGCTGATGAATGAAACAATAACAACTGACTATTTGTTGACAAGGCAGATGGGAGAAAGCATTGTTTGATTTGATAAATGGGGTCTGGAACATCCACTCTTAGGACCAATTTTACTTCCAAGTTCCCACCAATGATTCTGATACCTTACCTTCCTTTCGTTATACTCTTTCTGCTAAGCAGACGCGAGCGTGGAACCCTGAGAGAGAGAAGGGGAGGGGAGGATAGCATGTTTGTCCAACTCCCAGTATTTTTGCCCAACAAAATGGTAACCCCCAGCTACCCCTGATCATTCTAACAACCTTAATCGCGAACAACACTTGGATTATAGAAACAATCACTAAACAGGGCTGAATTCATAGAGATGTCAGCTCAATGCCAACAACTACAATCTATTCTGCATTTTACATACCACAATATAATTTAACTCTCTTCTAATTAACAGAGTTTTAACAAAAACTATAGATAAAAAAGACAGCATTCCAATATCATGTAGCAACTTCCATGTCACCGTCAGGGAGTAAACCAGAAAAACAAAAACACAGAAAAAGATCAAATTGGTAGAAGAGAGATAAGGCAAAAAGAAATGAGTCAGAGCTATGCTGACAATAATGCCAGTTGCTTATACAGCAGAGAAAGCTATCTTAAAGATGGTTATCCTCCCCATTACCTTACTTAGCAACCACTACGAGACAACTTTACACAAGTTCTTACCAAACCAAGGCAAGCAACTGATATAATTAAGGCCATAAGTGATTTTAGTTATCATCGTCACCATCATCATCATCCTCATCGTCTGGATCATCGTCATCATCAGAGTCATCGTCATCTTTTCCCTGTCAATGAACAAATATAAGAGAACAAGATACAGCAGAAACATATTTTGCCTGTAATTTAACAGAGTCCACCAACAAAATTCCATCTCTTAGGCAATGAGTATGGCTTAACAGTAAATGTACTATTCCACATAAGGGTGCTTGCTGCAAACTTCAAACAAAATTGATACCATCAGAAAGAAAGATGTCTAATTATGCAAGTACAAACAGATTCCATCTGACTTAAGAATGTGTGTATAAACAATGATATAAACAAATAATGCATCACCATGATGAGTGTAATGTTTGTGTCTGAAATTTTACCATCTTTAAAGAGAGTAGATACTTAACCAATTCGCATTTAACCATAATGTTGTTATGTCCAACAAGATTCAACAAATTTAAAAGCAGTTACTAATTCCAATAGAGCTATATCTAAACAGATACCTAGACGTAAGGCTCCCCTAGAATAAAGAGAAAATGCATCCGATGCTTTTTCAAATCACTGCAATTTTCATTATTACTATTTCAACCTCATTCCCCCACTTTCATAATATCATTAAATCAAGGACTTCACAGATCAACATACCAAACTATTAGTATCTTCATTCTGAAATATGAATCTTTAATTTGGTCCATGATCATTCATCTCTCGACTAAACTTTCTCTACAGGACATGCATTCCAAACAATTACCTTAAGCATCACAAATTATATTATGAGATACCCACCACCCGCAATCTCAAAGTGCTTCATCCAATGTAAGATTACAACCATGCTGAACTGGGTGAAGAGTTCTAGTGCTAAACTGATGCAAGAGAATCTAAAAGGCATGCACGCATACAAGACAAAAACCACATATCCAATCCCACTGATTTACATCAGTAGGATAAGACGCTTGCCCAAATGTGTCTATGAGGCACTCTAAGTATTTTAAGACCAAACTGTAGAACAGTGTGTTAAGAAATAGAAACACAATCCAAGCTCCTCTTACAATCCTGTTTCAGAGGGATTCTCCAGGATTAATATGACAAATATTGGCATGCTAATATATTTACATGATGCCAATTGGTTACTTCTGCCACACTTAGTATCAACATTATAAGATTTTTATCAAAAGAAACCAGCAGCTTCCAGCATCCACTACATAGTAAAGTAGTAAGAGCACTCGGGTTAATATACTGCTATTGTAAAGAAAAGAATCGTTATTTACAACTTCAAATAGATCGTCTTGTGTAATACAGCATCTACAAACACATCTAAGTAGCATATGCTTATTACAAGAACCAGATTTAACTATGAATAACAAAGCCACACAAGGCAAATGTAAGAAACGTATACAGCAAGTACTAACGAAAGTATCTTACACGTGTCACCATAATTGATAACCACCGCAGCAAAAGGAAATGAAAAGTTAAATCCTCATCAACATATACTTTGAAGTCAAAGGATTCATCCTTTTGAACCATTTGATAAACCCTTAAAACCCTAGTAATTACCATCCATCTATGTTCACAGTTTCGTTTTTACCATCCCTGGTAAAATAAATAAATTCACATTTGAAATGCAAGCAAAACTCCAGTAAATATACTTCTCCCAAACATCTTCCATCTCGAAATGACAATATGAAGTGAGGTCTAGCACAAAATTGGACAAAGTGCTCAACCTTTGGTGATAAGAATCACAAAGAACATTAAAATAACGACCACAAAACCTAAAGCCATGCATATTTTTTCTCCAAAGAAACACTTCTAGTAAAATGCACACAAAAAGAGAGTATTAAGTTTCTAAGAAAAACTAAAAAGATCCATGTACCTCTTCATCACCTTCTTCACCATCAAAATCCTCTTCGTCAGCCTCCTTCATCAAAGAAATTACCAATAACAATTAGCAAGGGAAGCAAAACATGATCTTAGGCAACAAGTATATAACAAAATCAGGAGAAAATTCCAGAAGAAAAATATATTACATTGTTAAAATAAGTGAGAGGATTGGGCCATAAATCCTCCTTGATAATCTCCGCTACCTGTAATGTTTAACATGTGAAAAATTAGATCAGCTTTGTTACTAAATGAGTAAATAACAGAATGAGAAAAAAAACATAAAACTCCAGATAGAATAATAAATGCACACAGAAATTACCTCATCATGAATCTCATCCATATCATCTTTCTGCTGAGCATCGGTAAACCAGGTAAAGAAGCTGCATTCATGGGTAAGAAATTTAGCAGAATATAGAGCTGATTTGCAGTGACAGAGTGAGAAATGAAGAATCAAATACAAGACACTAGCATGGATGGATGCAAACATTATGTAGTAGTTATAATGCAACTTATAACAAATTAAAAAAATATGCATACATATATACCATTTATATGCACACTATACAGTATTTGCCAAGAAATTGCAATAGATATGCTCTACTCGACCAGGGCTAAGGAATACATAATCTATGTTAAATGTTCATTTGTCTAGACCAAAAAGGACACTCAATCAAACAAGGTTTGGCTCAATAAAACAGAAGGAAAATGACTCGTACAAATATGAGATTCTTAAAAAAAGCTAGGCTAAAATACAAGAAGTGAATTTTTATGTTATTGCTGAAGTCCTGAACCTGAGTCATAATTGATTGCAGGTATGATAAACAAACCTTTCTTCGGCAAATTGTCGCTTGTTTCCTTTCTTCTCATGGTTAACTCCATTTGGCAAGCCCTTCACATTAACGGAAGTAATTAATTACTACATCCAAAGAAATATATAACAAGCAGATGATTAGACATCAAAAGAGGAGAAGCCCTCACCATGCCCTCTTTCCACTTGATTTGGGTGGCAGTAATTTTGGTTCCCTCATCAAGGAAGGTAAAGGTCTTCGTAAGCTTTGTATCTTCAAAATATGGATTGGGATTGAAGTTCTGAAAACATATAAAAGAAGTTAGTCAACAAATCATCAGGACAGAGTAAAGCATGAACTACTTTTTCTTCCACCAACATTTGAGCACAAGAAAAGAAAGTAAGAGCAATTTCAATTGCCTGAAGAATAGGTCAGAAAAGGAACATAGATGAACTTACAAATGTAATCGAGTATCCAGATTTCAGATCTTTAAAATCCTCCACTTCAAGCGAGCTAATATGCTTGAATATCTACCAAGCAATAATAATTGAAAAGAAGAAGATACAGATATAAGAAAGCAGTTAACTAAATTTATATAACAGGCAAACATCCATATACATCTTTCAAAAAAATTCAAACCAAAAATCGATTTTGCGAAGTAAAATAAGCACAGAATCAATTCCAGTTAGGGAAAGAAGGGAGTTAAACCTTCTGATCCTCTTCAGTCAAAAGTTCACCAAGAGCAGGATGACTCAAGAACTGCACGTGAAAAAATCACGTCAAATTAAAACTCTAAACATGGAGATGGCTTTAAAAAATCCCCTAAATTAATAAAAAAGAACAGAATCACTTACAGCTGTTAACCAGAAATCAGGAATCGATTTGATGATGTCATTCCGCTTATCATAGACGGGTTTGCGTATCTCATTGTACTTCTGCTCCACTTCCAAGACTTTCTCACTTGCCTCTTCATTGATCTACAACATACCGAAACAGAACAAATAAATTAAATACAGAAACACCACATGTAACGATTGACCACTTTACTGTTAAGCTCATAAGCAAACATATCCATAAATCACCTTCTCCACAATAGGACATAAAAACATAACAACCTGAAGCAAACCCACCCCCATCCCCACAAAAAAAAAAAAAGTGTTGAAGGAAGCAAGGGGGACACTAAGACACACGGCAGAGAACAATTAAAGGACTCAAGCTTTCTAAACAAATTCAGATATATCCAACATATAAATAACAAACAAAGCCGATCAAGTACAGAATTTAACAATCACAGAAATAATATTGTTAATATTTATCTCATTGACCCACAATTGAATTCAAAACAAATTCAATATTTAGGCACTTCAAACAACGTTCAATTAAGACTATCCCAGCAAAGCACAAGGAATTAAAAAAATTTAAAAATAATCCAAATTTTGCTAGCTTATATTCCTGAATTTTTCCCATAAACCCTAAACAAGCAAAAAAGAAAAAGCAGCATAGATATGCATGGATATATTATAAATATAAATATATATATATATAAGAAACTAAAATGTAAATTAAAAATGGACCTTTTCAAGCTCGTCTTGGATCTCTTGAAGCTTTTCGATGGAAAGGACGAGGTCTCCATCGATTTGTTCAGAGTTCTCTTCTTCTCCTTTCTCTGCTAGTTTCATCTTCTTTCCTTTGTCTGCCACCATTTTTCTTTCTTATACAAAGAAAAAAGGAAACCCTAACCCTTAAAACTTGCCTTTTCTCTCTCCTGTGCTCTCTTTCTCTCTGTTTTCTCTTCTCTCTAAAACCCTAGCATTTTCTCTCCTTTGATACCTACTAGAGAGAAAAGTGAGAGAGCGAGAGGACAAAATGCTAGGGTTTTGGGAGTTTATATCTGCTCTGCTGGGGATATTTTGGGGATATACAAATGGATCAATCCGAGCATGACAGCTGGACAATGTATGGTATTATAGTCATTTGATCGTTTTTTGTAGGGGTAGCACGGGAAAGTCAAGGACGGCTTCCATCTTTTGATGTTTGGACACAGAATCTTCTAAGTATTTCAGCCAAAGAGCTGAGGCTTGCTTCAGATATTTTTTTAGATAATTTGAGCATTAACAAGCACTTGCAAAAATACAAATATTGAATTTGCTTTATGAATTTTGTGACCAAAAATTAAGAAAAAAAAAAAAGAAAATTCTGAACTTGTTATCTTCATTTTTTCTCTTCCGTTGAAATCTCAGTAACTACAAATCTCAACAATTTTTTTCCATCGTTATTATCTGTTTCTTGAAAATTATTTTTTATTCTTCTTATTACAATTATTGTTACATCTATTTGATTTATTATTTATTATTTTGTTTTTAAAAACGAGATTTTTAATTTTTAATTACAATAACTTATTTTTTAAAATACAAAATATATAATGCACAAAATTAGAGAGGAACAAAAGTCGTATCAGAACCAATTTATCCTACTTAATTGACAAAAGTTAGTTAATTTGATTTGGCTAAATTGACTAAAACGATTAATTCGATTAAGAGGGGTTGGGTCCAGTGGAGTCAATTACCCGAATTTTGAATTTATTATTTTTTAAGGCAAGTTTTGCTTGTAATTCAACCACACAGCTTCTTCATACTCACATTTAAATTAAGGGATCAAATTGCATCAAACAAATAACAAATAGCACCTAATCTTATTACTATTTTTTTGTTGATTAGAAATTTATTTATTTATTTTTTGTATATAAATATATAATCCATACCAATATTCAACTTTCAAAATGTAACAAAAAATCAATTTATATTTTTATAAATCTTTATTTAAATAGTAATATCATTGATATAATCATATAATACACTTATAAAAAATTAAATATAATGCAAAACTAGTCCTCATAACGTGGTACTTGAGAATGGAAGGAAAGTGCACAATGCAGTGAGCGAGACCATTGCCATTGGAAAAGTGGACATGAGTGTCCGTAAAAATGCATCGATAGGCACTATGATGGAATAGCCCAAGGGAGTACCGCTGGAGATAGAAGGTGGTCAGAGAAATGCAATCGAGGCTCACAAAACCCAAACATGCTCTAAGGATACCGATGGAGAAAATAGACAAGCTGATTGGGAGGCCAAAGAGGGGACACTTGACCCTTTGAAGCATTCAGTTGTTTCACTAGGTGGGAGAGCTATTAAAAGTAATACTCCTACAAGGCTAGTAAATCCACTAGTAAAAAGAGACGGTTTGGTTGAAAAAGTCAAAGGCATGCGTGTAGCAAAGAAGGAAGGGAAGTCACCTGATAAGTTGGGTAGTGTTCGACCACAGATCATCTCACTCAAAAAGAAAGCAAGAGCAAAGGGAGCGATAATATCAACTCCCACAACTATGCTAAGTAAGTTGGTGACAGAGGAGACTCTTGGGTCAATGTTGGGAGACATGGTTGTCCAAACAATGAACAATGGAAAGATGGGCGAGAGTAACAATGAGAGTTCTTCGAACACTTAACTCATCATTTATATTTATAATATGATTATTATGAGCCAAAAAAATTTTATGTGGACCTGTCAGGGTGCAGGTTATAATGACTTTATTGTAGTAATGAAAGATTGGATGGCGCAATATAAATTTTCAATCCTAGTGTTAGTGGAACCTCGTGTGAGTGGCGAAATGGCTGATAGAATAATCAGTTGTCTAAGACTTGCTAGATCTCACAAGGTGGAAGCACTTGGCTTTACTAAAGGGATTTGGGTTCTTTGGCAGGACGATATTCAAGTCTCAGTGATTCGCAACCATTTTTAGTGTGTTCATTTGTCAATTAAGTACCCTATTGGATCTACTTGGCTTCTGTCAGTAGTGTATGGCAGTCCCAACAAAGTAGCTAGACGAGACTTATGAGAGGAACTATCTACTTTTGCTAGTGGAGTCGAAACACCGTGGATGCTAATAGGAGATTTTAACGCTTTTCTTTTTGGACATGAGAAGGCAGGAGGATTTCTGACAAGGAGCTGCCTGTGTACCCAATTTCAACGATTCATTGATAATTTCGAACGTTGGATTTGAGTTACAAGGGACCAAAATTCACTAGGCAAAGAGGGTTGGTGGCAGAACGGATTGATAGGGCCATTTGTAACGTCAGATGGAGGCTTTTGTTTCAGGAAGCGGTAGTTCATCATTGACCTAGGGTGCAATTTGACCATCAACCACTACTTGTAGTGCTAGATGACCACTATAATCGCCAACCATCATCTGTCTGTCACTTTCAATCTGCATGGCTAACTCACGATGACTTTGGTAGTTTTGTTCAGCAAGCATGGGACAATTCAGATAATTTAGCTACAAATACCGTAAACTTTACTACTAAGGCTCGCTAATGGAATAAGAGAGTTTTTGGGAATATTTTTCATAAAAAGAGACGATTGTTGGTGCGATTGGGAGGAGTTGAAAAGCTTTTGAGCATCGTCAATCTCCATACCTTCAAGAGTTGGAAAATAACTTGAGAATAAAATATGTGAAAATTCTTAAGCAAGAGGAGGCTTTTTGGATGTAGAAAGCAAAAACTGATTGGATCAAATTTGGGGATGCAAATACTAAGTATTTTCATGTTTGGGTGGTTCGTCGAAAAAATAAGCTAAAGATTGTGAGGTTGAAAAATGAGCATGGGAATTGGTGTGTTGATCAGTCGACACTTAGATTACAAGCTGTTACATTTTTCAGAAACTATATTCGAAAGATAATGGGACATTGCCATCCTACCCCATCAAAGGTACTTTTCCTATACTCAATGATGATGACTATTTAAGGCTCATGCACCCAGTAGAAAGTAAAGAGGTTTATGATGCACTATTTGAAATAAAGCCTTTGAAAGCCCCCAGGTTAGATGGACTACTTGCTTTATTTTTTCAATCTTAGTGGGCAACAATTGGCCAGAGTTTAGTCAAATATGTATCACATGTCATGGAGGGTGGAGATTTCAGAGATAATATGTACAGCTCACTTATTGTTTTAATCCCCAAAGTGTCTACACCAGAAACTATTTCTCAATTTCATCCCATTAGTTTGCTTCCAGTTGCATTTAAAGTGTTAATGAAAGTTACTACTAACAAACTCAAACTAGTGATGAATTTTTTAGTGGCAGAACCATGAGCAAGCTTTATACCAGGGCGACAAATTGTAGATAATATAATTGCAGCGTAAGAGGCGATGCATTCATTCGAGAAAAAATAGGGATGTATCGGATGGATGATGGTGAAAATAGATTTGGAAAAAGCATATGATAGGCTTGGTTGGGCTTTTATCTATGACACACTAAACTTGTGAATCTAAATAAAATTGTGAATCTATTGACTCGAAGTTGGCAATGCAGTAACACAAGGATTCTATGGAAAGGGTCTCACTCGACAGCATTTCATCAATCGAGAGGTGTTAGACAGGGAGACTTATTATCTCCCTACTTGTTTGTACTGTGCATTGAGAGGTTGGCTCATGGGATTAATGCAACCGTTCTAAATGGTTCATGGAAGCTAGTGAAGTTAAGTCCTAGGTGCCCACCATTGACTCATTTATTTTTTGCTGATGATCTGGTACTTTTTGTAGAGGCTTCGGTTGAACAAATGGAAGTGATAAATGGAGTTCTTGAGGAGTTTTGTGAATACTCAGGACAAAAGGTGAATGTGGATAAGTCTTTATTTTATTGCTCAAGGAATGTGGGTCGGGCCATTATCAACAATTTAATGAGTTATTCTGGATTTCAATATTCTGATGACCTTGGCAAATATCTTGGGATCTTGTTATTGTCAGGCCGTAGAAGAACAAGTTCGTATAATTATTTGGTTGACAAAGTTCGTATGAGACTTAGTTTTTGGAAAGCATCAAGGCTTTCATTTGCAGGACATCTCACACTAGTAAAATCCATATTGATGACTATCCCGAACTATACAATGCAAGCAATTTCGATACCTCTCAACATTTATCAGAAAATCAAGCGCTTGTGTAGAAACTTCTTATGGGGAAGTGATGAACACCATCAAAAGGTTCATCTTATTAATTGGGAACAATTGTGTCGACCTTAAGATGAATGAGGCATGGAAATAAGAAGGCTAAAACTTATGAATGAGGCATTTTTCTTGAAATTATTATGGCAGCTTAAAAATAAACAGGAGGCACTTTAGGTTAGAATTATGAAAGGTAAGTATAATATTAATATTGATCGAAGGCCAGAAAGTATTCAAAGAAGTGGAGCTTCTAGCCTATGGACTGCATTAAGATGACTATGGCTAGTTTTTATGTCTGCTACTAGATGGGCAATTAGAAATGGCATGTCAGTGAATTTTTGGAAGGATAAATGGCTAGGTGACAAAATGCTGGCTAATATAACATACAGAGTGGCAAATCTGGCATTAGACAAGGTTTTGGTGAGAGACTTCTTGAATCCAAATGGTCACTAGAACCATGACAAATTGTCCAACTGCCTTGCGTACAATGTGGTGCTGCAGGTGTTACAAATCATGCCTCCCACACTAGCTATCTCACAAGATGTACCATATTGGGGAGTATCTGTATCGAGTAAGTTTACTATAGCATCGGCATATGACTATTTAAGACAGTTATCGTCACCGACAGATGTCAACTCAAGTGGAATGTGGCAAGGTGCTTAGAGGTGGCAAGGGCCACAAAGGGTAAGAACATTCCTTTTCCAATGTTTGCATGGGAGGCTCTTGACCAATAGAGAAAAACTGTGTAGAAGGCTTACTACAAATTCGTTGTGCCCACAATGCAAGATGAAAGATGAAACCATGACACATGTACTACGGGACCGCATGATGGGTACGTCTTTATGGGTAAGAATCATTCCACAAGACGAGCACAATGCGTTTTTCACATTACCATTACGGGAATGGCTGGTATGTAATCTCTAAAAACATCAGTTGATACTAGGCAACCCATGGTCTATTGTATATGGTTTGGTTTGTTGGCATATGTGGAAGTGGCTCAATTGTGTGGTGTTTGATGCTGCCACTACTCCAATTAGAAACCGCCTAAGTCTGGTTAAAAGTATGGCAACTGCTACAACAGCAGCACTAGCAAAATTTGACGTCATTCAGATTGATAGAAGAAGTTCTGATCGGATGGAGGGCTCCGCAGGTTGGCTGGGTATGCATAAATATGGATGGAGCATACAAGAAATCAATAGATGAAGCCTTTGCAGGGGGAGTAATTCGTAATTCGGAAGGGGATTGGCGAACCGGCTTTGTGGCGAAGCTAGGCAAATGTTTAGCATATAGAGCTGAATTATGGGGAGTGCTTCACGATCTTCGACTGGCTTGGGATTCTAGGTTCAAAAAAGTGATGGTACAAGTTGACAATAAGATGGTTGTTCAGGCGATATTAATGGACAAGTTACTGCCATGCGCGAATACTGATTTAATACGTGCAATTAAAGACATTTTGCAAAAAGAGTGGGAGGTCCATTTTGTGCATATCTACCGTGAAGGTAATATGGTAGCAAATTATTTGGCTAATTATGGTTTTATTTCAGTAGAATCTTATGTTCTCTTGAGCATCCTCTAATTGGAGCAAGAAAACTATTAATGTATGATATGTTGGGAGTCTGTCTTCCACGAATGATCCCAATTCAATAAAAGAACTCTTTTTCCAAAACAAAAAGATAAAATTATCTACATAGCCTTTTTTTTTTATCAAAATTTATTTGTTTACAAAATATGTGATCATCATCTCACTTATTTATTCAAAATTATGAAAGATTTTTTATTAATCATTTTCTTTTATTTAAGCAAATCATTTACAACAATTATAAAACACTTACATAAAATCTAAATGGGTAGTTAACTAATTAAGAATTATTTATTCAATTCTTATTATTTCTTGATCTTTTAAACTAAGTTCTCCATAATCTATATTAGAATAATTATAATCTTATGTGAATTTTAAATTAATAGACCAAATAATATTTATAATTAGACAGTTTAATAGTTTCTATAATAATCTCTTTTTAAAAAAACTCCTATTTCATTTACTACTTCTTTACATTTTTTTTGAGAAAATTAGAAAACCGTGTAAAAATAATGCTTGTTGAATTTGCAAATATTTATAATTTTTTCCCAAAATAAGTTTATATTAACCATAAAAGAAGATGTGATGCCAATGATATTCCAAAAGAAACTATTAAGTAAATTGAAAAGTTAAAAGCATTTAGAGGATAAAATAAATGCAATTAAGTCGGTTAAGAGCCAAAATCGATCCCTTTGGTTAAATCTTTTAAAAAAGTTGATTAAATCGATTAATGAAATTTTTTAACTGATTTAACTAACTAAACCGATTGCTTACCCCAAAATATACTAACATTTTCTTTTTCGAAATATTTATTTATCTTTTTCTTTGTTGACTTAAAGTTTAGATTCAAATTCATCTTGTCATTAATACTTTCGGTTTGCAAAAAACACAAAAAGTAAGTTAAAAATGAGTATATGGAACAAGTTTTGTTCAAAATTAGAAATATGGTTACGTAATATGTGAAAGATAGGGTTGTAAATTGCACATAAATATACGATTCAATAATAAATGGATGCAATTTTTTTAATTTAAAAAATAAATTTGGAATATTCTCTCGCTCAAATCAAAAGGTAAAATTGAAAATGAGCGACTGAGGCCCATTCGTTGCTAAAATGCAACAAGAAATTAAAGATCTCGAGCCCAAACTCACACCTCATGATGGGTTCAAGTTCAAGTAGATGGTCCTATTACTCTTACTTTACCAAATGCAACCATTTCGACCTTTTTCTGGCACATTAAGTTTCCATATTATTATTATTTTTTGATATATATATATATATATATATGTATGTATATATGCACGGCTAATTACATCATGCTCATGATAAATAACTTCAAATTTATTACAGCTGAAAGTAAATTTTATGAGTCTGTAGCAACTTCAAGATATTGGGTTGTTAATATTTTTAAGAAAATTGACAACTTTTAGAGATCTAACTTCAATATAACTTTCTAATACTCATTTTTCCCCAAGTGAATCTGAAAACCTACAAAATGTTAACAAAAGGAGTCAACATTAATGGCTGAGGAGGCTACTAACCACGACTGGCTGGCTCGATCAAGTACGAAACAAAACATTTTATTTTCAATAAACCAATGATTAAAAAATCATCTTTTCATAGGTTGAAATTGTGAGTTTGATTAAATAAAAAATATATTATCAAAGTCGATAATTTAATAATTCGATTGATGTTCAATTTCGATATTTAATTTTCAATTAAAATGATTATGATCACGATTAATCTCAAAACAGAACGAATAAAATAAAATAAAATACCAGTTTTTATGCCAATTCTTAATCCCATTGGCTGAGGGTCCAAATCGTAGTGGTTCATCACAACAATTCTCCATAAATCATACTTTTTGCAACAATTGTGAATATATTTTACTATACATATATATATTTATTTCTTTATTTCTCTCTCCCTGTAGTTCAGAGTTAGTCCAAACTACTTTAGTTTCCTTTCTTTTTCTCTCAAATTTTCATACTTCTTATACCGAAGCTAGGCCCCTTTATATAGTCGTAATCTCTACAATCATTTATATTCTAACTTAAAAGGGGTCGTTAACTTTTCAGTAATAACCAATAGAGTCATCTATTGGAGATATATAAAATAAAAAAATATCAGCAAAATGGTTTAAATGATGATGGGTAGAATTAAAATCCATGAAATTGAAAACCTGGGGTGTTAAATTGATGAAATATATAGCCATGTTATTTGATTGATGTGGCAAGTTGCACAATATTTAATTTATTGGCTAATAATGAACCCAAAACCAAGTTGAAATTTTTTTGGTTTAACTCTTGCACTAATAATTAGTTCCATTAGTTATGCTTCGTTTTCAGGTAGGAGTAGGTGGGTCAATCTTGCTGATGGGTTCACATAAAACTTTTGAGGCCTTGAGTTTGCATCTTGTCCAAGGCACTCCGCCTTTAATATCTAATCTTGTTTTGTCTCGCCGACATACCCTTCCTCACTGTTTTGCTTTCTGGGTTTGTGCTGATGTTGGAATCAGATAACAACAGTTGCAGTGGGATTTTAAACACCACCATGCTGTGGTTCCAGCAGAGTTCTGAGGCTTAATAAACATTAATCACTGGATGTGCATTCTGCTTTCAGGTATGTAGCCTTGAACCATGAAATATACATATACGGTTGCCTAGTCTAAGTGGTCCATGACAACTATTGTATTCAAATTAATGTCATTCAATCCTATTGGTCCCTTGACAACATTCCTTAGCCAACCTGTGCCTTGATTTATCACATAACAACTATTACAAGTAATTTTGCTTAATGTTCATCTTTTAAGAGTGGATGTGATGGACAACCTCTCCTTCCCCTTCCCCCTCCCCCTCCCCTCTTTCCTTTACATTTATGGCTTAACATTCACGCTTCGTCACATCATCCATGATAGTAAAACAAAAATTTTGTGTTCTAAATTATATATTTCATAGAGAATTTAATGATATATATAATAAAGATTTTCAATGACAAAAAAAATCAAGTTGTAAGTACGGTAACCGTATCATAATCTAATAGAATTATATTGATTTAACTTATAATCCATACAATTGATATAATTATATTTGATTATAGTAACATTCTCTCAAACTCAAAGTCGTATGATAGATACTAATTTGAATTTGGAAACTAAATCTTGAAATCAGCTAGTGACCGAACGATGATTTTTCAATGACAATATGTCAAAATTTGCATCCAATCATAAAAACTCTTCATATCTTAAACCCTCATATTCTAATTGTTTCTTGTCAAAATGGATGTAATTGGTTTAAAAACTTCAAAGTTCTCCATCTTACAATTAGATTTAAGAAAAATAGAGGTCAAAATCAAAATTAGAATGTCAAAATTAATATAATTAGTGATTTTATAGGAGTGCAAATATGATGGGATGACGTGTTTTAGTTAATGTGATAAGTTAACATGGTAGAATAGGTGGCAAGACAACATGACAAAACTTGTGATAGATAAATAACGTGACAGAATACGTGACAGACAGTTGACTTACAAATGACATAACGAATCACTTGACAAATAGTTTATTTGTAGATGATATAACAAAATATATGATAGACATATGACGCAACAGAACACGTGGTAGATAGTTGACTTGCAGATAACATGATGGATTACTTTGTAAGCAGTTAATTGATAAATAATATGACAGAACACATGACAGTTATTTTGAATAGCATATGATGTGCTCGAACACCTGACAGGTAGATGACATGACAAAAGATGCGATAAATGACGTAATAGATGATGTAGATGATGTAACAAAACATTTGACAAGATGACGTGACAAAATGACATGATAAATAAATAACTTGACAAAACACGTAATAAACAGTTGATTAACAAATAACGTAACAAATAAATATATCAATACATAAAGTAAACCGTATGGAGATAAGGTGTTAGAGAATAAAAAGTAAATAGATGCCTCTTGATACCATAGTAATAAAAGAAAAATTTTATATTTTGAATTGTGTCCTTTACAAAGAGACTAATGAAGTATATATAGAAGAAATTTTCAAAGATTTAAGACAGAATCTAGCTGACAATATCGTAGTCAGCATCCTAATATGATAAACTCACACTAATTTAAACTATAATATGTATAATTGTTATGATTATGTTACCTATGCAATGAGTGTTTTTCAAGGCACATTTACCTAAGGCAGGTTTTATGCATTGTAAAAGAAAAACATAACATATTCGTCTGTGAAAAACATCGTTATGGTTTTAGGAGTTGTGAAAACCACATAAGTTATTGGTGAGTAGCAATATCTCCAGCAGCAGGCGAGATAACTTTTTAATATGTAACCATCAGCAGTTGTTGCATAATATATCTTTAGTAGCAGCCCAATTATAGTTTGTTGCAAAACTAATAGCTTGCTTATGGATATGGTTGCAGTTCATCTGTCTTTCTCAGTTTGACAGGGTGATTTTCACCATTCGATCTCAAGTCAACAAGTACAGAGATTTTGCTGTTATGGCCTAATTACTTTCTTTACTTATCTGATAGGATTTTCCAAAATCTAGAATGGATTGTGTTTACTAGATTCCCAACCTAGTTTCCATGAGACGAAAGGGAGAGAAGAGAGCATGGGATCCACTCCCAACATCCACCTTTAATTTCAGATGGTTATGGAATTTATTGTAGCAACCCAACTTGCTGCAGTATGTATCTGTGCGACTGCCTGTCATCAGTTGAGCATGTCATTGTGGACAACATTCTTGGTAGTTTCCATCATTAAATTATAAAACCATTGAAACTTGATGCCACAGTTTTTGAACTTGTGGCGCCTTTTCATCCTATTGTTTGCACTTGCATCTGTGCCATCAGTACTTGGAAGCAGGGTTATCCATCTTTCAAACAATTAAGATCCTGGATGGGACTAGCTGTTTCTTTTTTATTTTCTAATAACTATAAGTAGCAAAGAAATAGAAAAATCTTGTCATTATGGCACAGACGGGTTGCATTATAAAGTATAATTCAACAATGCGACAGGGCTACATGGCAAACGTGGGAGTTGCATTCTAGAACATATGCCACTTTTTCTGAAGCATGTGTCTTCATGTTTTAGGATCTTCAGTTTTGGAATAGAGGAATAAATACCAACGCAAAGCTCTATGTTTGTAGGCTCTGAAGTGAGGCAAAGATGGCTTGTTAAAAAGCAACTTCACTTAAAAGTTGGAAAGAAGCTCCAAAACATGAATGCCCCCCCAGCTGAAAATCAAGAGAACAAGAATAAAACTTGAACTAATGAATAAAGGTAATTGATTAGACAAGGGTGGTCAGTTATATGTGGTCTATTAACCCTCTTTTGGGTCCAATTGCCTAGACAAATTCAGATTCTCCTTTTATGTTTCCGGATGTTGTGCATTTCAGTGACACAAACTATTAAGGACCATTGTGCTAAATTTACTACAGAGAAAATCAGTACTTACAAGGCATATAGAAAAAGAACATAGCCAGGTTGAAATTTATATGCAATATTTAGGAGAAATTACATAATTAAAAGAAAATATATGTTAAACGGAAAACTTTTCAGCTAGCTTCTTCCACAATCAACCTTGGTTTACCCCATGCCCTGCCGCGTAGGCAGAGTCTTTAATGCATGTGCAGAAGAGCAATTGTGAGTTTTCTCATGGGAAATCAAGATCTTTCACCTTAATGTCAGCTTGTAAGAGTCTTCCTGACATGGGGGTGGCTGAATTTGGAAGATGGTGTAGGTGAGAAGGCTTTGACTTCTCATCAGTTCTGTATGCAGTTTCAGCAACCATAACTGCTTTGTGACTCTTGCACCCCAACATCCCACCTGTTCGGCTTTTTTGTGCCTCTTTGTCTGGTAAAACTTTGGCGTTGGCAACTCTACTGGCTGTTTTTGATCCCGGAGCTCTACTATTTTCTGCTGGTTTCTTTTCATGATAATCTGAAACAAATGAGCTGTCAGCTGCACTGGCTGTGACAACACTCCATTCAATGCTGGTCTCGCTCGGTGCATATGGGGTCATGCAGCTAGACATGCCATCAGATTCTTGCCTTGTGAACAAGGCCTGACCACTGCCGGATATGTTATCTATCTCAAAGAGATCTGAGCTAGCATCACTCTCAATATCATCGCATGCCTGGCTGCTTCTGGAAATAGATGAAATGGTTGGGGCATTTGGAATGGCATCCCAAGTTAACATGGACAGTTTCCTCTCAAGGTTCTTGGCTATGTCTCCCTTCTTCACTGCACTGGAGCCAAACACTTCCAAGGACTTCCTTGGATCATCCAATTGTGTTTTAACTGTCACATTGTGAAGCCCAGGTTTCAGAACTGGCGGTCCAAAGTACACTTCTCTGTTTGATCCCACGCTCATTTTATCAAAACTCTGGCTGTCAAACTCATCTTTCACCTGAAATTTTGCTTGAGGCAGCTTCCTTCTAGCCATATTGGTATACCTGTGATTGATTTGAATGGGTTCTTTTCTTTTCTCTTTTCCATGAACCCTTCCATGATCAAGATTTTGATTGACGTAAACAGATTTCCCATCTGAACAAGACCCGGTGCAGCTAAGATTAGAGAAAAAGCTCCTTCCATCTACCTTCTTTTGCTTGTTTTCAGATCGGTTTCTCATAAAACTTCGTAATAAAGCAGTTTGGCTGTTCCAACTTGCTTCAGAACTTACACTTGGAGTTCCAGGCCAGCGCCTTGGAGTCATCTGATGCAGATCAACTTGGTTTTCCATTTGAAGCCAACGCTTATTTGCATACTTATCATCAAGCTTTGGACTGTCATCATCCAGTTTCATGTTGAAGTATTTTTCAGCTCTAAAGACACTAATTTCACCCTCTTCAGTCTTATTTCTCTCTAAGCGTGCAGGAGCATGAATCCCGATATTTGAAGCGATGGCAGGATGGGGCTGCTGAATTGCAGGTTCTGCAAGCTTATGCACAAAGATTTCTTCTGCTGTGCTAAGGTAAGAAGAAAATGAGACCTCGCCGAGACTGGTGTTCCTCTTCTCACCATCCATTGTCAAAGACATGCAGGTACAGGAAGGTGTGTTTGAAGTTTAGAGAAGCTCTATAAGCAAGTTTATAAGATGAGGCAGTTAAATTAGAAACAAACAGAGAACTACAGACTTTTCAAAAGAAGAAGAAGAAAAAAAAAGAGAACTACAGGGCAGAGAATTGGTGCTGTGAAACTTGAGAAAAGCAGGAACCGGGGGTAGAGGGATTCGACTTGACAAAGTGACCTTTCAAGTTTCAAAAAATTAAGGTTCGGACAAGCTAGAAAAGAAAGCAGGGGGTGTTGAAATTGATTTAACAGGAATTTTTTATTCGAGGAAGGACTGGAGATAACTTGGCTTATTGAGAAGCAGATTATGTACACATAGACCTGTAGGGCTGCAACTTTCCAAGGTTTAATGAGGTCCTACTTACCTTGGGCTTGATTGACAATTCATCACATTTTCTCGCCGCATGTACTTGTAGTTTTTCATTCCCCCACTGATTTCCTGATATGGGGAATTATCCTCCTTACTTTTTCAGCACTATGCACGTATATTCAAAACTGTTTCATCTTCCTACTCCGCTTGCTATCTATGGATGGTGTGGTGACAAGTGGCACATGGCTGCAGTTTAACGTCTATACCATCCTTTGGAGAAAAGCATCAATCTAAATAAATACAACTCCAAATTGTTGCTTCATTCGTGCCATTTTTATTTATTTTTTGGGTTTCAGAGGTCCAACAATGTGAGTGATTGTTTACCCACAGTACATGATTGTATATTTATTAAAGGAACCCCACAACTTAAGAATTTAAAGTTGTACTTCACATGAATAATTGTCGGACAGCAAACGTTGCTTGTGTTTCTTCATCTGAAACGTTTTGCTTCACTGCTGGCTGGCTGAAAATGGTGATGCTATTGTGGTGAACAACAAACAGATGATAGATTGATCTGATGCATGAAACAATAATATGCAGCAGAATTAAGCAATCAGGTATCCTATATATAATCATCCAGAGAAGTAGTTAAGAAGAATCCAGATTTTATGGGAGGTGAATTACAAGTCATGAATGCTCGCAATAATTGGTAGCTAAATGTCCTCATCATCATCATTCCGTCAAGGGAACAGCTTTTACTTCTTTAGAAATTGGTAATCACATTTCATAAAAGGGAATAAAATTTTCTTTTCTGCTAAAAATATCCAAAAAGGAGGAAAAACAGAAGAAAGGAAGAAAGAAAAACCAGGCGCCCTTTAAGGGGCAAGACAACTTCCTTAATGAAGTGACTCAACATAAAACTCTATAGATAGATAATAATAGAGTTAAAAGAAAAAAAAAAAAAAGGGAGGATCTTGCTTGTCTAGATAATGACACTGATATTTGTAACAACAACTCTTCTCATTTGCAACATTGCAGTGCTAACTGATAAATGAGTTTTAGCCATCCGATCCTGCTACAGGATTTGGAATCAGTTGTTTACCCCTGCAAGAAATGGGTCCAATTATTGTACTATAGCCCAGCCTGCTTTCTCATTTCCTCACAATTCATGGCTGCTTCTTGTGTCTCACAAACTTTCCCTTCAGGCCTTCCATGTCTAAATGGAAATGTGGGAAGACTTTGACTAAAAACTTAAAAAGTGGCACTGACCAGACACTAAAGGTTCACCACTCCAAAAAGGTCCAGAGCAGAGCACATTCTGACAACTTGCCCCTTTAATGATAATAGCAAAGTGTTACAAGGAATTGACCAAAAGCAGTCAAGATATATGAAAAATATATGAAGGGAAAAAATTGGAATGAGGAAAACCTCAAAATTGGTTTACAGTCCACATTCAGATAAGCCTGAATTGAGTACATAGAGAAAAGATATACTATTTGACCAGAGAAAACATAAGTAAAAAAAAGAAAATGAGAATCATGCTATGAAGTTTTCTGAAAGAGGGTGGCCCAATCTAAAACTCTTTTTCTATTATGAGAAGAAAATAGGCTAATCAATGGTCAGATACTGATGCTGGATCACAACCCGCCTGTCACTTGCTGAGATGCATGGCCATCAGTTTCTTGGGTTAACTAGAAACAATTGTATTTCAAATAAGATCAATCTAGAGCTTCCTCAATTTACTAATCCGCTCACTCCATGGATGTCGTATTACTTTCGCCAGCAACCCAATACCTTTTGACTGCAAATAGTATCTTTTCTGAGACAAGAGGACCATCCTCATGATCCACCATTCGTGTATTCCATCTCATTCCTCCCACAATTTTCTTTACCTTCATTAGCTCATCCACTTGATCACGGATAATGACTGTCCCTTCAGGCCGTAAAATTCTATCCATCTCCAGAAGAATGTCCTCAACATTACATCTGCAACAGTAACATGCACGTATAAGATCCCAAAGAAGTTAGAAGGTTCTTTGCTGCCATAAAAATGGTGCGCATGTGCATAGCTGAATTCAATCTACAGCAAAATATGGACTGAAGATGCTTTCGAGGCAAAGCCATTTGAAAATCCAGTGGAGTTAAGATGCTCCATTAAATGCATATCCCAACTGCTGAGTTCTTCAATTGGTACTAATAAAAATACATTATCGTCTATCAGAACAAAGTGAGGTCTAGTGTTAGCGAAGACTTACTTATTCTTATACAATCTGAAAATACTCTTCGCATGAATGAGGTCATATGTCCTAGGATATGTGGAGAAAGCTTCACACCTAGCATAAAAGACAGCGTTAATTATACAATAATGAAAACCTTACAGAAGAATAGATGTCAAAGCTGTAGTAACTTGATTTGAACTTCAATAAATCCTTTTTCAATTCCCAAATCTTCCATAAAGAATCCAAAACATCAACCTAAAAGGATGTAAATGTAGTTTGCAAGGTGAATCATATCAAAAGTTGAATCCCTTAAAAAATAGTAAAGAAAGTCACTTTAATAAAAAAAAAGGTTCACAAAGTCGAGGTTAATTTGCATCAGAAAAAAAATGAGGACATGAACTTTCATGGGCAGTTGGGCACATAAAAACAGAAATATTGATAAACATTAACTCTGGCATGCAGACCAAGTTTGCGTGGTTTAGGTTGCATAATCTGAGAATTACATACAAGGTTGGAGGCACCCTCCAAAACAACTGACATTCATTTCAATCATGATCTTTTTCAAAGATAATATTTTAAGAACCAAGAGCCAGGTTGTCAGTGATTCATTTCATAAAGAACTTCAATGACTTTTCAATGCCATGCACTTGAAATTCTAGGCATTCCTGTCAAGACAATGACAAGCACAAGCTACCATGGATGGTAACAGCCTGCAGGATCCTGGCCGAGAAAGATTAGTGAAATTAAAATCTGAACCTGTTCCTCTATCTTCCTGCTTATTACAAAGATAAACAAGAGGTACAAAGTTTGAAAGGCCACTAGAGTTTTAAATGGGATAAAACTGACAAGGACCATTTCTTCTTTTGCCCCTGTATTTTTCAACCTTTTCTACTTCTTCCTTCTGTTTAATGCACAGGCCAGACAAAATGAACATGGAAAAGAAATAGAAAGAAAAAGGAAATAAATTTTTCCTACTTCTGCAATCTGTCAACAATTTAAATCACAGGCCTGCCATCCAAGTATTGCAGTTAAATTCACTATTCTCCAGCACCAGATAAATGCACTATGAATTCAAAGCACCATTAACAGAAAGAGAAACCATGATCAATAGATTAGATTTCTTGCTTTATCTGTAGTATTTCCAATACACTACTGCTTAGAATGAATGTACTTCGGGAAATAGCTCAGTCCATAAAAGGATAGGAAAGTGACTGGTTGGGCTCAGATTCAAATGTTGCCCAAGGGAAAAAGGAAGGAATAATTTGTTTTGAGGAGTAGCATTATTGAATTTTCAGCTTCTGTAAGAGGAAAGATGAAAATAATCATAGTTTAGGTGAAGGCAAAAGGGACTGAGAGAATATTTGGAAGCCAGACATAAAACAGTGATTCCTAATGTGACTGCAGGAAGGATAGGTAAGAAAAAAGCTACTTGTAAGTTAATAGTGGCTGAAACAATGAGCAGGAAGCAATTAGAAAATGATCCGAAAAATTGAAACAACAACCAGTACCAGTCTCAAGTAGGATCTGAGTTGACAATGCCAGAAAGGCAAGGGGAAAACCAAAAATATAAGAATAATTGGACTAGCAAGGGAATAAATGCTTATATTTCATCGAAAGCTAGCATTATAGAGCAGAATGGTAAAACATATTCCTTTTGTCAATTCTAAAGAGTTTAGATGAGATCTTTTCGAGTTGATAGTAAGGTTTGCCATGGTGAGTTTAATGATTATTCACATCAAACCCAGTCTAAGAAATAATAATAGCAAAGCAATTGAAAAATGAAAGAGAAATTAATGTCACAGGAGTTACCAGTCATGATATATGCCAATCAATCCACGTTCATAAATAATACCCAGTGTATCTTTCTCAGCTATTGTTGGCATAACATTCATAACCCACAATTTTGGAGATTCAAGGGCAGCAGCAAAACTTCCTAGACCAGCATTCATGTCCATGATGTTGCGATACCTCCCTGAGTCAATGATACTGTTAATCCTCTTATAAGCATTAACATGTTTCTTCCATAACCGCACATCCTCCTGATATGTCTCAACAGATACTCCAGGGATGGATCCGCTAGATATTCTGAAAGGGACAGCATTAAGTCTCTCAGGAAATTGCTTCCATTCTCCACCAGCAACTTCATCTGGCCCACTTGTCTCAGGATAAGGAGTTGCACATGCTTCTGTTTTCTTGTACCTATGTTCCAGGAAAACAATAAAAAGATTCTTCTAAACATGCAATATAATGCCATATTCAAATATTATTTAAGTTGATATGTTTCATTTGCTTCCTTTCCAAAATCACAAAGTAAACAAACGTTATGGCCAGGGATAGGCAAGTGATGACTAGAAACTAAATGAAAGGGATAATAGGGACAAATAACATTGCTGCCTCATATTATTTGAAGAATAGCATGAAGCAATTCAGAGAGTAACAAGCAGAGGAAACTTAGGCCCATAGATTTTTGTGCTCAAGTCATAGCAAGCTTTGACTTGCTGCAGTAAGAGCAGGTGCACCTAACTTTTCCAGAAAGTATGATTTATATTCAGCCAATAAGCATAAAATAAATTTGGCGAGTTAATGGAATGAAAGCTATACCAGACATCATCTGGATTTCTCATTTCACATGCAGTAAGTTTGGCATCTTGCTGGCGACATAAATCATAATTTGTTCTTTTCCTCCAGACAGCAATCTCACCCATCTCATGCTTCTTTTCCCAGCAAAGGAGCTTTGCAATCTCTTCAATCTTCCTTTGTTCCTCCTCCAATTCCTCTTTAGGGCGCTGCCATGATTGGTAATTATTCCTCCAGTTGATGGGAGGACCAGAAAGCACCCAGTAACCACCAGGTCTAAGAACTCGATCAACTTCCATCATGTAAATTCCATCTGCAGAAAGACATCCAATCACAATGCTATAGATGATATTATTAACCTAATAGATATAAAATAATGATTGTTAAATAAAAAGAGAAAAAAAGAAACCATTAAACGCGAACTGCATTGGTATAGGAAAAAAGCACAAAAATAAAAACTATATCACTAGTAACAAATCTGGTAGTCAAAATTGTTACAACTAGATGTAAGCATATGACTTCTTTTAAACCAGCATTAACTTTTTTTAAAAAAAAAAATTTAAACCAGCATTAACTTAAAAGTTGGTATATACTTGACTCAACTAATGGACAAAAGAAGCCAACTTTAGAAAGTCTAAGCTGATCCAGCTGGACCATACTTTATACAGTTATTAACATATTTAATGGCCAAGAGAAAAATTATTATGTGTTGCACCTAGCCAGCCACAGACCTCTTAAGGAACACCTTAAAAGTCATAAGTCAAAAACATTTTATCAATTTTTATCCTCACCATTTGCACCCCATGGAATCAAACAACGAGAACAGTGAGCCATGTCAAAGGCCCTTGAAGGATATGGCATCATTATAGTTCCCAGAACTCCAATAACAGCCGGCACACCTCTTTCCAAAGCAAATTGAACTTGCGCTTCATGAGAGTCTCTTGGTGCAAAGGACATTGTTATAACGTTCTTTTTGAATAGATATGCACCCAGACTTGCAACCTGAACACCATACCAGGGAAATAAATTTACTACTACAAAATAAGATAGAAGCAATCTATCCAAATATTCCATAGAGAAGAACAAAAAAGAAGGAAACTGAAAATGCATAAGAACTCAGTGGTCAGAGGAAGAGCTGCTCACAAACATAGATGATCAACCTAGAAAACTAGACAAATAGGTAAAAAGACAAAAGGTTCGGAGTGGTTTCATACACCAAAGACAGTCAAGATTATAAATTACTGTTGCTGGTTAGCTGCAGTTTGATGATAGTAGACATTGTAAAACGATAAAAGTTTCAGTGATTTAATTTTTTCAGCATACTCCTTGATTCACATATTTGAATAGCTGACACAATATTTTGAGTTAAAAGGTGTTGAGAACTGAAAAGTGAGAAGAAAATCTACTTAGTTCAAAACTGCAAAAAAAATTCTGCCCAAACCATTATAACAATTTCTATTGCTCAAATAACACTATTGAACATGGCTTTCTAGCCTTTTTAATATACATCCTATTATTACTTCATAATTTATGTAGAATTTGAGTATTATAAAGGAAAAGTTAGAAATCGAATGGTTTTAAAATCCAATATTTGCAGTCATCAAACAAGTTAAGTGAATTTCATTCTTAAATTTCAGTACACTGTACAATATTTATTATCTGATTTCAAAGCTTATAGTAGTCATGATTAACAATTCAACACATAATTTCTTTAATGCTATTTTTTCTGTTACAACAAGTAGCATGTTAGTTGAAAAATAGAAGAGAACATTAAAAAAAATGAAACCTGATGTAAAATTTAACTTACCCCACATCCAGTATCTAATGCAGTTCTGACCATCCCATTGTCTAATGGGATCACAGATGCAAGTTCGTTAATATATGTATCTGCTCCTTGAGGAAACTGTGTTCCTCCACCTGGGAACCTAAAGACATTTCCCTCATATTGAATCCAGTTCTGTACAGCCTTCTCAACTGTCAAGCTCTTATAAGGAGCATTTGCATAGGGCACATAGTCTCTACTCTTTGGCCATGGAAATGGGGTTGCATATCCTTTAGGTGCTGGAACAAGGCAATGCAGTTTCTCCTCTTCAGGAGGGCAATGCCGTTCCCTATAGTTCATATTTTCTCGCGGAAACATCATTGCTCTCATTTGATCTTGACAAGGTGTGTAATCAACATACTTATCATCACAAGGCTGGAAATCTTTGGCTGCTGAGTCTGAACCATCAATTGTCGCAGTATCACCACCATGATGAGTCTCATAATTAAGATTGGAAAGGATGCTGCAATCAGTTTGTCTGGTGATTTCTGAGGCTATCCTGTCACCCTTGCCAAAACCACTTCGCTGCCACGCACCCAATATAAAGAAGAAACAGCATAAACCAACCACTATAAAAATAGACACCGAGCTCATGGTTTTCAGTTCCCCGGTGTTCCCTTTAGTTGCCATGACTGCTACCTACAATGGAAGAAAAAAAAAAGGAAGAAAAACCTCAATAAATGCTAGATAAAACTACATCTAAACATAAAAAGAATACAACTAAATCCCAGGTTACGCGTCATGACAGTTGAAATACAATTAGAGTCTTATTGTTACAGATATAAGTAAGATGGAAAGAAACAAAACAATCAGCCATGGAAAGATATGGATTTGATCAAACAAGATAACATACTCAAAAATCCTTGATTATCTAATCTAAAGGTTGAAAAATTTAACCATATAAAGAAGTAGTTATCAGTCCACAAGCAAAAGTGATCATTCATATTAGATATATACCTCCAAAAAGATCAAAGTGATCAAGTGGGTTTGGAGAGATTGAATGAAAAGTCAAAGCTTTGATGGCATTCAAAAACACAGGTTGAAGCTTTTGAATGGATCAAAGTTCACAATTATGACTAGTTCAACAATGAACTGACTTTTTTAACTAAAACAAAGACCCATAACGAAAATGATTGAATGGACATGTTGTTAGAAAGCGAAAATGTAAAGAGAGAAGAATATTAAGGAGCCAAAGTTCTTACAGATCACAGAACAGAAGAAGAGAATGAAAATGGGACTTAGAGGAATCCAATTGTGATTAAATCATGATCGTAGGTTCTGTCTTTCTTTTTATAGCATACGGGTTTGTTGCAGTGTGGGAGGAGATTCCTAGGAAGACAAAAAAGGGGTTGCCTGAATTTGTTGTTGGTTATGTTAGTTCGTTGAGAATCTCGCTCTCTGTTTTTCGGAGGAAACTACGAACTTGTTCTGTTCAATTAGAATACCCCACATTTTTTGGTTTGAAATTAAGAAATTCGTAATTAATGTGGTTTTAAAAAATTATGAAATTCGTAATTAATTCTGGACACAATACTATTTTGTATTTTGGGGACCAAAAATATCGAATGTGGAGAGTGGGATTTGAACCCACGCCCTTTCGGACCAGAACCTTAATCTGGCGCCTTAGACCAACTCGGCCATCTCCACCACCTTGTAATGATCTGATTTTGTTTCTATATTTATAAGTCTACAGATAGCTTTTACGTTGTTAAATCATTATCATAATTACCTTTGGCTTCTGAATGTGAATAGAAAGTCCTGAGACCAATGATGGGAGAAGCAGAGGGAATAACCGGAAGAAGAAGATAAGCGATTTTTTTAGCTAGTAATTGCTCAAAGGCAGAATCATTGGATTATAGGATTGTTAATCTCAAGCGACTTGAGAAAGTTTGTTGCTTCAACAGCCGAAAGGCTTATCTAAATGTAATGCATGTTTCAAGTACGTCACGTAGTAACAGGACAACTACCTAGCCGTTCTTTGTTCTATCTCATGCACTGCCCTAGTTGTTTGCCTCAATCTTTTAACATATCTCACACTGCTTTGTTTTAGATGCATTGGGCATACGCTATTTACCTGACTTACCACTTTGATTGTAGTCATCTAGTTGGCAAGTTGGAGTATCTCTCTCCAGTAAGCTTTGCATCAGTTAAGATTACGGCTAGGATTTTAACAGTGCACTTAGCTGATCGGCTCTAACTCTTCTCAACTCTTGTGCTTCATTTAATTTCCTTTCCCAAAAGCCCAGGGCTATTTCATTGATTTACTATTTGAAAAACAAAATGTGGTTTCCATTCATCAACGACAGATATATAGAGGATTGAAATAAACATTGCAGTAAAGCGAGATATTGATCTAAATGGTAATCTAGAGAATATTCACCATCATCTGCTGCCTGCAGACCACCCTTTAGTTGTCTACTAGAGCGTCCTTGCTAAGCTTCCATGTCAAGCTGCTTCTATCTGTTTTTCCGTCATAAAATACTTCAGTTCATTGCTGTCATGCTGCACCCTTCCAGTAATCTCCAAGCACAAGCCATTGGCTGGGCTCTTACTTGGCTGTTTACTCTTAGAAGGTTTCTTGCTGGGGGCTGGATTTAGAAAGACTGGTTGCACTCTAAGGTTTGGATTAGGTTTAATCCTGTTCATTTCTCTTTCATCTGGTGGCCGAAGAAGTATCCTGTTCTCTGATTCTAGTTCTGAAACTTCATCTTCATTCAATAGGACCTGAAAATATAAGTACCGAAAATGGTAAATATCTATATGTGGCCAACAACAATTAATGGGCAAAAGAAAAAACCAAAGCAGTTAAAAGCTACTGAGGAAGAATTTTTCAGAAGTCAGATAACGTGAACGTTACAAGCATTAAAGACAAAAGTGACTACAAGAAAAAAGGGAGATTGTGGATGGGTTCGGGAAGAATCAATGCAATTGAAATGGCTAAGCAAAAAGGAAAGCTTTGAAATTTGTCAGTAAAATGCCTCTGTTCTTTTGCAACTTGCATGGTCAAATGCACCTTATAAGGATTAAAAAAGAAAGGAAAAAACTTTACAGGTAAAATAGACCATTGGAATAGCCAATACCTTCCGCCCAACCAAATCAAAAGTCACAACCACTTTACTCCGTTTCAAGCGCTCAGCTTCTTCAATCTCCTCTTGTTTCTTCTTCAGAAGTTCCTTCTCCTGGGAGACAAAAAAGCAGTCCAAGCAAATTCACACAGCAATTACCCTCAATTTCAAAGAATTTGAGTTTGAAAACAAGTTAGGCACCTCTTTTGACAGCCAGCTGTTACTGTCAATCTCATAGTAGTCACTTTGGTCATCAATAACTGTTGTTCGAGCGGCAGAGTTTCTGTCATATTCAACAAGCCTTTTTGCATAAGCTTCAGCTGCTGCTTCAGCATCTGATAAGGGAGTGAAGCTTCCCTCTAAACCGGCATATGTACTCCCTTCTCTAAGCACTAGAGCACCACAGAAATTGCAAGGCCCCTCTCCCTCCTGCTCACATACTATCTTACCACAGGAAAGACAGTTACTAATCAGTCGGTGCCGACGAGCTTGGCACAAGCATGGTTTCCCCTGCTGAAAGACAATTGACCCTTTGGCTGCCTCAGCAAGTGAAACAACTTTACCAGCTTTCTTCTTTTTAGAATTACCTTGGTTTCCTTTATGATTATTTCTTGAATCGATAGCAGCATTCAGGGCTCTGTTTTCCTGAGTACCAGAAATAGCATTCTTTTTAGGTTCAGCCTGATGACTGGACCCTGTGGCCTCTTTTGGAGTTTTAAATTGTTTCTTAGTTCCACTGACAGAGCTTTCACCTGAAGGTGGTTTGACATAGGCTTGTAATTTTGAAGTTGGTATGGCTGAACTGCCACTGCAGGGATCTGTGTGACCTCTCCGCCGCAAGTACTCCTCAGTCACACTTTTTCCTGCTTCCTGGCCAATAAAATTCTGAAAAAAAAACAAATGGAATTTAACACATGGAATACTTGCTATGGCTGCTGAGAAAAAGAACTGTCAATGAAGGTATAGAATTAAGACAGTAGAGCTTAACATAAGAACTATTGATAAAATGGTAACCTTTTGAATTAAAACTACAATGCTCCATAGAAAACCTTATGCTTAAATATAGCTAAAACCCCCTAAAGGAAAAAAGCGAAGAGAAAGAATAGCACTAACTATTAAAATTTTAAAATGTGAGCATTCGCACTAGCATCACATTGATATGGTATGATCAAAAGAAAAAACCTGGAAGCTACAATATTAAAATTGTTTGAAAAGGGCACTTATCTCAAAGTCACACACCAATCTTTCTCAATTAAATAAAGAAACTTGACATGCTAATCCTTCGTTAGAATTTGACTTTAATGATTCTATAATGTAATGTAAGGATAATCAATCAAAATTTGTCATAATTCATCAATGGTTAATCCAAAAGGTTAATCATGACCACGTACTTCGGTGGATCATTCAAATTATCTAACAACATCTCTATTAACAAAAAGATTGAATCCCAGATCAACAGAAACCTCAACCACTATCCATTCTTCTAATTAAAAGCTAAAGACAAATTAAAATGATAAATGAACAAAGGAACCAATAAACCCAGAACTTGTAATTTGACCAGAAGAAAACGATTAAGGAAAACAGGAGAGAGAGAGGAAAGAATTACATCAAGATATTCTTTGGCATCAAGGGGCTGAGCCATCTCGCAATAAGAGACTAAACCAGATATGATTTCCCCATCCAAATCCAAACCCAAACCCGTCTCCATCTTGTCACACAATTCCACCAATGCTTTCTCCAGCCAATCCCCTGGTGTCTCCATTCTTTGTTCCCCTCTCTCTCTCTGCAGAGAAGAAGACAACTAGGGTTTTCAAAAGGAAAAAAATACTACTAGTAAAGGATAAAGCTGGAAACGTATATGATTTTGATCAGCTGTTGGATTGAGAAGACAAGCAGGGCTCAAACAAGACCAAATTTTATTCAGGTTGGCGTGCAATAATCATTCCTGTTTAATTCGTGTTCAGTGAGTACTATCAGTTATATATAATTAAAAATCAACGCTACACGATACACATGATCTTGAGTACATATACAAATGGATACATTTAGGGAAAAAAATTTTTCCGGCCCTTAAAAATAAAATGTTTTTAAAAATAACTTTTCAGATAAATTTAATTATTTTTAACTATCAGAAAAAATTTTGAAACAAAATATCCTTAATAAGACATTTTCGATGACGTGCACTCTCAAACAGATAAAAAATTAAAAAATAAATATGTGAAGAATTTTCGAACATTTACTTTTGTGCAAAATATCCAATTTTTTCCCTAGAAGCTTCTGCAAAACAAAATAATAGTTTTTCAAATATTTCGGACATAACATTTAGATAATACGAAAGGTGATATTAAATCGAACGAGGAACAGGTCGTGATGCATTGAAAGCTTCGAGAATGATGTGAAAGTAGAAATCCCTGATACGGTGGTGAATCGAAAAGAGAAAGATGTGAATCTGAAGCAAGAAATGGTCGTGCTACAGCAGACCATATGGTTTGTGTGATGACAGGGTTTTAGAGTTTGTGAAACTGAATAATGAATATGTGACACGATATGCTGGGAATATGTGACACGGCATGGTGATAATATGTGAGACGGGTGTGACACGGCAAGGTTTAGAGTGTGTAACACATCAGGGTGCTAATGTGTGAGATGGCACGGGGAGAATGTGATAGGGGTGTGACACGGCAAGGTTCAGAGTGTGTGACACTCCATGGTCAGACGTGTGACAAGAGAAGGTTATAATGTGTAACACGGGTGTGACACGGTAGGGTTTAGAGTGTGTGACACGCCATGGTCAGACGTGTGACATGAGAGAGTTATAATGTGTGAAACAGCACAGTGATAAATGTTTGACACGGGTGTGACACAGCAAGGTTTAGAGTATGTGACACACCATGGAGGGAATCTATGACACTGCAGGATGATAGAGTGTGAGACGACACAGTGAGAATATGTGACACGGGTGTAACACGACAGCGTTTAGAGTGTGAGACACGCCATGGTCAGAACGTGTGAAACGGCAGGGTCATAATGTGTGAAACAACACAGTGATAATGTGTGACACAAGTGTCACACAGTAGGGTTTAGAGTGTGTGACACGCCATGGTCAGACGTGTGACATGAGAAGGTCATAATGTGTGAAACGGCACAGTGATAATGTTTGACACAGGTGTGACACTATAGGGTTTAGAGTGTGTGACACGCCATGGATGAAATCTGCGACACGGCAGGGTGATAATGTGTGAGACGGCATAGTGAGAATATGTGAGACGGGTGTGACACGGCAGCGTTTAGAATGTGTGACACGCCATGGTCAGAACGTGTGACATGACAGGGNAGAGTGTGTGACACGCCATGGTCAAAACGTGTGACAGGGCAGGGTCATAATGTGTGAAACTACACAGTGATAATGTTTGACACAACAGGGTTTAGAATGTGTGACACGCTATGGAGGGAATCCGTGACACGGTAGGGTGATAATGTGTGAGGCGGCACGGTGAGAATATGTGGGACAGGTGTGAAACGACAGCGCTTAGAGTGTGGGACATGCCATGGTCAGAACGTGTGACACGGCATGGCTTGAACATGTGGCATGCCATGGGTTTAATATGTGACACGCCATGGTGTGAAAGAAGGCGGGCAAATGACGAGGAAAGCGTTTGGACTTCCACTGAACGAATGAAATGAATATAATATAAAAGGCCATTTCGTTTTAATTAAATATTTTTCTAAAATCACAAACGTCTGTGTGAAAGAAGTAAGAGAGTTTCATTCATTCCTCATTCCGAAAGGTAGTAGAGAGTTCGACTTTGTTCTTTGCAAGCTTAACTACATCACAGCAACAATGTTGGTTATTAGTGAAGAGGTCAGTCACTTTAAAATTAATCTTTCTTCTGTTCGTTGATTTTTTGCGAGGTTGGTTTGCTTAAACTGTTGATTTTTTGTTGGTTTGCTGGGTTGTTTGGTGTTTTTTTTTGCAATTGTTATGCTTTGCTTAAACTGTTTTCTTCTTGGTTTTATGGTCGTACCAAAGTGTTGAAGGGGGTCTGCGTCTGCATATGGCGTGTTGTGGGTTAACTAGTTTTTTGGGTTTTTAGCATGTCACGGCTGTTCTTGGCGTGTTGTGAGTTAACTAGTTTTTTGGGTTTTTAGCGTATCACGGCTGTTCTTGGCGTGTCATGGGTTAATTGGATTTATGGGTTTTTGGTGTGTCACGGCTGTTCCTAGCGTGTTGTGGGTTAACTGGTCACATGGGTTTTTGGCGTGTCACGACAGTGATGCATGGCGTGTCACGACACTGATGCATGGCTTGTCACAACACTAATGCATGGCGTGTCACGACATTTGACTTGATATGCATGACGTGTTACAACATTTTACTTGATGTGCATGGTGTGTAACAACATTTATTTCTTTCTTCAGTATACCTTGTTTCCACATTATAGGTTAACTAACTCGTGCATGTGTGCCATGTTTTACAGGTGCAGTCCAATCAATATGAGGCTTTTGATGGTTTGTTTGTTGTCCTGAGGGAGAAGTGGGCATTCAATGTCCTTATCAACACCCACTGTAAATGGTCGTAGCTGCATTACATCAACAAGACTCTTCAAGAGAAAGGGGAGTACAATGCAGTGAAGCGTACATGTTTCGGAATGCTGCTAGATGTATATCCACAAGGCTACTTTAGCGCTGGTCTCTTGCATAACATCATCATTCGTCGAATCAATGAGAGAGAGGCAATGGAGCACGAGCTATGGTTTGCCATTAGCAAGACCAATGGGCGGATATCAAAGTAGGAGTTCTGCATTATCATCGAACTGAAGTTTGGTCCAATGCCCGATATGTTCATACGACCATGCAAGGTTGTTGCGGATGGAATTCATAACAGATACGGGAACGGGCAACAGAGCATTAAGCTGCAGGAGTTGCTTCATACTTTTCGCGAAGGTAACTTTTAGCGACCAGGCGACGCGACCAAGATGGCACTTGTCTTGATCGCGAATAACATTTTATTTAGTCAAGACTACCATAGATGGGTGACGCCTTGGCTATTGTCATTGGTGGAAGATATCGATGCTTGGAATGCCCTCCCATAGGGTCACTATGTTTGGAGGCTAACCGAGGACTACCTTTTGAAGGGGTTCGAAGTGCTTGACTCAAACTCACAGAAGGCTACTCTTTTTAGGTACAACATTTACGGCTTCGCGTGGGTGATACAAGTATTGTCACTAAACATTTATCTGTTTCGTTTTGACATAAAAATTTATGGTTGCACTCGTTTATCATATACAGTCCGATAATGTTACATTTGACTTGCAGTTCTGGGCAATGGAGGCAATTCCAACCTTTCGAAATATAGTTGCCCCTTCTGCTCTGAAGGACATCTACCCACATATATGCAGATGGCAATGCAATCAGAAGCCGAAAGACTTTTACAAAACAGTTGAGAAGTTGGAGTCATCTGAGCTGGTGAGTGAACAACTACTAATTTTTGCTGAGCATTTGTATAATAATTTTATTTGGTCTAATTTAATCATAATCCCTATTTTGCAGTTGTGGGCAGTCGAGACCTTGGAGCCCACCCCGGATGAGGCCAGCCAGGAGTATTATGTGGACATTGATGTTCAGTTATCTAAGGGCCACCAGTACGTGCCAATAGGGCACTTGGAGGATCGGCCAGACTGGGACTTAGGTGCTCGGGAAAATAGGAGAAAATTAAAAGAGAATAGAGCCACTAGTGGCATCAAGCAGATGCGCACCGCTGCTGCTTTAGTGGATGAGCTGTCGGCCCTTGAGTTGATGGAGGAAAGGGACAAGCATGGCAATGGCAGTGAACAGCTGGTAAGGACGGTTATAACGGTTTGTGTTCAACAATTCCATATGTGATTATCGATTAACATATATGTGTTTGCAGTTGGACCACGCGACGATAGCTCCTCAACCACCGACAGGTCCTCCTTAGATGCAAACTGCTAACGAGCAGTCGATAAGATCTATTGTAACATTTTGTGTTCAACATTTTTGCATATGTTTATCGAGTAACACAGTAATTTTTGTGATTGCAGTTGAGGGAGGCGACTGCAACTCCTCAACCATTAACCGGTCCTACTAAACTGCACAATGGTAACGAGTCGCCAGTATGGATTTTAAAGTTGTAACAGTTAATGTTCAAGAATTCCTTATATGATTATTGAATAATACAATAATATATGTTATTGCAGTTGACCTATTCGACCAAAGTCAATGACGGAGTAGTCATGAAGCGTCAGTTGCGACGGATCATGCACCGGCATAAAAAAGACTTGTCGGAGCTGAAGGCTTCGATTCAGTCATTGACACTGGTCATGCAGACATTTAAGGATCATGCCGTTGCTTGTATTCTAAAGGGCCTGAAATCACAAGTACAATATTCTATCTTCGCTTATTTATTTATCGTTTATGTTTAGTAGGTGTAGTTGTATTTTTTGTTATTGGTTTATGGTTTGTGGTATTTTATGAGCTAACAGATTTTCCCATTTGTCTCGTTCTGTAGGGCGATCCTTCATCTCACAATGCTAGTGAGGACGACGTTGATGTTAATGATGGGCAGCATGATGAAGCTGCTGTTCACTTTCACGATGATGTCGTTGGCCGTGACAGAGATGATGCTGTGGCAGGGGATGTGACCCTTCAATCAGATGATGCTGAAGGAGTCCATGTTCCTCAGGTTGATTCAGTTATTTGATGCATCTGCGTGAGAGGAGGGGTCCTTCACTCGCTCGTGACTGAAAGAGTTCATGTTCCTGAGGCTGATTCGGTTATTGATGCATCGTGGGAGGGGATGGGGACTTTCAGTCTGTCGTGGTTAAAGGACAGCATCTTCTTGAGTCCTATGCAAAAGTTGAAGCAGCAGAAGGAGGGGATGGGAACCTTGCATCAGTTCAGGCTGAAGATGACCATCTTCGTCAGAGCACTCCTAAAGCTAGTGGGATACGGTTGTTGTCAGCAGAGTCTAATGTCCATCATCGTGCAGCACTAGTTTTAGACCCAACTGATCAAGCACGGGTCAAACTGGCGAGCAAATACATTTCAAGCCCCGTACGTCGACCCCTTAGTGAGCCGTCGAGAAATAAAAGACGCACTGGTGCAAGCATACGAAGTTTTCAAGAAAGACGAGTGTGCCAGGTAAGCCCATAAATAATATTGGAAATATTTTTTTTAATGAAACATTAATCCACAAGGCTTTTAAAATTCATTCTGTTACATATGCAAGCATGACGTTGGGATCTTAGGGGATCAAGGTGCTGAATTTTTGACAACATTAGAGGGTCCCAAAGAAGAAATGAGTAGTGAACATATAGACGCATACCTCAAAGTACTCTGTAAGCGGATGACAAGGCCAAAGTCGAAGCTGTACACTACCCGTGCATGCGTGGTTGACACGATATTCTTCGTAAGTTTATTCGAAAAATTTTCAATTTTGAAAATACTTAGTTTTTGATTGCATTAAGTGTAAGCTAATGTATACATGCTTCACAGGACACCATCCATATGCTACATACCTCATTTCCAACTGAAGATACTCGGTCCACGATGGAAATTTCGGATGAGTTACGGGGCTACATGGAGGGTGAGAGGCCTACATACGGCAAAAAATGGGAAGATGTCGATTTGATCCTCACACCTTGCAATGTGGGCGAGCATTGTGTGGTAGCAAAGATCGACTTGGTGAGGTGGACGATCAAGGTGGTGGACTCCGCAAGAACTTCGGATATTAAGGATAACGGAATGTGTGTAACTCAAATGACACCCTTTACGACTATTACGCCAATCATCTATCACCAAACTGATTATTTCGACAAAACACGTCGAAGACACGGGATTTGATGTCGATGCCATTGGATATCCATTTGCCAAAAGCTAAAGTGCATCAGCAAAACGATAGTGTCAGCTGCGGTATGTTCATAATAGGGTACATTTATGATATTTTACAATTAGAAAATATCAGAGTTAAGCATAATATGATTGCAAATATGCGTCGCTAATACGCACTAAAAATTTTTTTCAATAGTTGTGAGAGTGAACCCTGAACATATCGGCCCTTGTATGTACATCATTTTTTTATATACAATTAATTTTATTAATTTTAATATTCGTACATTTTATACACTACTTTCCCATTACTTCTTTATCAATTAAACATAAAATCAAGTTAAAAAGTGAAAAGGTAAAAATAGAGAGATAAACTTCATATTGAAAAAATCCAAAAATTCCCAAAGCTAAAATTTCCTTAATTTTATTAATTTTGTGCCGTGTCACCCACAAGGCTGCAACAATTTGGCCTGTCACACCAAGTCTGCATGCACTTAGCGTGTCACCACAATTGGCCCTTGTCGTGTCACCCTCCAAGACTGGAAGAAGTCAACGTGTCACGTCATAAGTCTGAATTAACTCAGCGTGTCATGCCAAGTCTGCATGCACTTAGTGTGTCACCACAATTGGTCCCTGTCGTATCACCCCACAAGACTGCAACAAGTCAGCGTGTCACGCCATAAGTCTACATGCACTCAACGTGTCACCACAAGCATATGCTCCCACTCAGCGTGTCACCATAAAATGTCATTCACATCTACCAATTACAGCCTAATCTCAACCCCCACACCAGATGATCAAAACTGCCACGTGGCATTTCTTTTATTAGCTTAACATAATTTAGATAAATTAATTTAATTTTATATCTCTTAGGAGATTTGACTGTAAGAACATAAAAGTTTAAATCAAATGAAATATAAAGGAATTAAATCAAATCATTAATTGTTTAATACAAGTGGTAATAAAATGTGAGAAATGGGGTAATAGTATAGGGACTTTGCATGTCTATTTAGTGTTCAAAACTACGAACAAAATGAAATGAATACTCAAATAATATATCTACAAAATTAAAAAAAAATAATACAAACTCTTTTCTCCCTCTTAAATTCCATTAGTGGTTAGGTGTAAATCCTCTTGGTGTTTATGGGTGGCATCGCCTTTTAGCTACAATATATCCTTTAAACCAAAATGGTGTTGATAAGTCTGAAAACATTCTTATTTCTGATGCACAAGATCTAATTGAAGTGGCAAGTGCAGAGCATACTCAGGACTGAACTCTCTGCATATCTATTCTTATTTCATTCATGAGAATATTGGAGAAGAAGGAAGAAAGTTTAAAAAGACATCGTTACGAACATATTATTCTTTATTTAGTTGAAAGGGGTCTCTCTACCCCAATATTACATAGACTTCCCCTTTTCACGGAGGAAGGGTAAGGAACAGACAAACTTTAAACGGTACAAGCATTATTATACATTTTGGATTGTTTGAGATAATGATGCTAATTGGATGTTACTTCAATTAGTATTTGGATGCACTCAGCGTGTCACCACAAATTGGCCCCTGTCATGTCACCCCACAAGACTGCAAGAAGTCAGCGTGTCACGCCATAAGTTTGCATTAACTCAGCATGTCACGTCATAAGTCTGCTTGCACTCAGCGTGTCACCACAATTGGCCCCTGCTGTTCACCCCACAAGACTGCAAGAAGTCAGTGTGTCACGCCATAAGTCTGCATTAACTCAGCGTGTCACGCCATAAGTCTGCTTGCACTCAACGTGTCACCACAATTGGCCCCTGTCGTGTTACCTCGTAAGACTGCAAGAAATCAGCGTGTCACGCCATAAGTTTGCATTAACTCAACGTATCACGCCATAAGTCTGCTTGCATTTAACGTGTCACCAGAATTGGCCCCTACCGTGTCACCCCACAAGACTGCAACAAGTCAGCGTGTCACGCCATAAGTCTGCATTAACTCAGCGTGTCACGCCAAGTCTGCATGCACTTAGCGTAACATCCACTCATGAAGTTATTTAGCATAATATAACTTAAACGAAGAAAATAACTCAAGAAAATATGTGCTCAATGAAAATAAAAATTCTTATAAATTTTATTAAAATTTTTTTTAAAAAAAACCCTCTCGAAAATACAAGGAGATGATACAAAAAAATGAACCGTAGTTCATTTTTTCTTAAGTTCATCTACTATTTCATATATCTCAGTGAGAATCTTGTTGTTGCTCAGGATGTCAGCCTCCAGTTCAAAAGTCCTGGCCATCAGCTTGTTGATGAGGGCGTACATCTCTTACTGGAATATCTTCAGCTTCTCCCTCAGAGGCATCTCTTCCTCTTCGGAGGCTACCTCTTCCCCATTATCGACTCTTGGATCTCTTGATGCCATTTTATAATAATTTGAGATTGATTTAGATAATTGAATTTGATTCAAATGGTTAATGGCTCTCTTTATTTATAGGCATGAATGCTGACTCTTCATTTTCTACACCCATATAAGTGCAATGAAGGGAGGCTGAATTGGTTATTAAGTACTTGCTCAGCCTACTTTTTCATCTTATCTATCTCTTAAAAGCAAAAGCCAGGTCAAACATCATTTTTCAAGAAATTCTTAATAAAAAGTAGCTTAAAGGCTTTCTCTCTTTCTCACTAATCAAAAAAGATTTTAATGTTACCTTTTTTGTCTTTTTGGTGTTGAAATTCGTTATCGTTTCCTCTTTTCTCTTCTTTTTTTTTTATTTAAGCATCATGGTAGACCAACCAAAATCTAATACTATTGCTATTATACAAGTATGAAATTATATATAAACTTCAAGAATTACATTAGAGCTTATTAGGTTATTGAAGACCACAAATCCTATTGAATTTATAAATAAAAATTTACTATATTTTATTAATATATTTTTTAAATTAAAAATATAAATTCATGACATATAAATTATATAAATATAAATAAAAGTGCTTAGTCAATGAGATTCTCGAAACTCTACTTATTTTCATTTTCAAAATAGACATATATTTGGCAAGGTTCGAAAAAGAAAATTGAACTTTGAGAATTTTTAATATTGAGTATGGATAAGCATCTGAGAGCCGGAATCATTCAAATAACAATTAAAATATCAAGTTATATTATTTTTCTTATAACAGGTGTTACTTTTTTAAAACTTTCCCTTCATTAACTTTCTAAATAAAGTAAAATTTACACTTGAGGTGGGTGAAGTGAATAACGGGCAAGAAGAAAAACAGAGGCAGAGAGTATTGGCGAAATTTAATTACTCCTAAAATAGAAAGGAATTTCATTGTAAGAACATAAACGATTAAATCAAATGAAATAGAAAGGAATTAAATCAAATCATTAATTGTTTAACACAAGTGGTAATAAAATGTGACAAATGGGGTAACAATATAAGGACTTCGCAAGTCTATTAAGTGTTCAAAACTACGGACAAAATGAAATGAATACTTAAATAATATATCTACAAAATTAATAAAAAACATAAAGACTCATCTACAAGAGAAAACTAACAAACACTAAAAAATATGAATGAATGTAAGATACTGTAAGAGGAAATTGTGAGAAAGGTATTGCACATGGGTTACACATTTAGTTAGGCGGACAAGCTGTCTTTATCCACAACACACCCTACATTTTCATACATTGTCCTTCGTATTGGATAGTTGTTGCGTGTGTGATCGGTTTGTCTGCAACTTGAACATGCTTTGGGTCGACGCACTCGTGGAGGCATCAATTGACTTAGAGATGGTGTCGGATTTGTGGATGGAACTACAAATGGGGATGGGCAATGTTGTCTATTATGCCCGTACCTTTTGCATTGTGAACATTTTCGTGCTAGACTACCTTCACCAATTGATGGAATCCTTCTCTTCCTAGGTCTTCCCACTTGGCCTCGTCAAGGTGGTGGCAAGACAACAATTTGTTTCACATGAGGAGGGATGTCCCACTCACTAAGATGCCCTACCGACCTAATGGATCCCGAATAACCCTCCACCAAAACGGTTGTCTTGTAGTAGTTAGCGCAGAATTCAATGGCTTCACGTTTGCATTTACTGAAAATACAATAAACTCAATCTTCAAGCACAATGTAAATGCAATGTCAATTACGGTTCAAATAAGAAATAAAGATATTCTAACCTTATTACTTCAATGGCATGGCAGCATGGCAGTAAATCTGTTTGGAACTCACAACATGAACACGTCTTCCTGGATAGGTGTACAAGTTCATCCATCTTCCCGACTTTAACTTCGAACTCTACTAGATTGATAGGTTTAACTACAAAGCGATGTACATCATTGAACCGTTTGCTCAACTACCTGGCAACCCAAGGGCTGAGGGGCGTGGTCACCTTGACGGCCTCCTCGTACCGGTCATGGAACCAACACTGGAACATATCTCTGATGAACTCGATCAAAACAGTGATTGGTATTTGTCTTGCATGCTTCAAGCATGAGTTAACACATTCCGGTGTGTTAGATGTCATCATTTGGTATCGCCTTGCCGGTGAACATGCACATGCCCATCTATCAGACCCTATTCTCATAAGGTCAACATGGGCTCTCGTGTGAATATGCTTGAGCTGGTTCATATGTATGTTGAAATCGAAAACCTTATAGCAATCTCGAGCAAGGGTGAAAATCATACAACGTCGTCACGCTTGAACTTGTTTTTAAAGTTTTTTTTCAAATGGTAACCACATAAACCATGGTGTGCTTCTGGGTATGCATTTTGGATTGCTTTCTTAATGCTGAGATGCTGATCAGAAATGAACATAGTGTTTTCAGGACAACCAACCGCATCATGCAGCTTGCTAAGAAACCACGTCCACGCATCTTCGTCCTTAACATGGCCGATGCCAAACGCAGCTGGATATACGCACTCGTTCGCACTTCGCATACAGCGACAAATAGAACACCCTTGAACCTGCTTTTCAGATGTGTCACATCAATTACAACCGTAGGACGCATTACATCCCTAAACCCTCGAATACAAGCCCCGTATGACCAGAAATAATATTTGAATCTTTCTGCCTCATCAGTAGCCACCGCAGTCACTATGCCAGGATTTTCTTGTTCTAACATATAAAAATACAAAGGTAGTAGTTGAAATGACTCCTCCGATGGATAGAAAATAAGCCTATTCGCATACTTTTTCGCTTGCCAAGTCTTACCATACAAACATTCCAATCCCCATTGAACCATCATCTCACAAATTATGTCCTTAGTTCTCAATGCTACTCTATTAGCCTGAAGCTTGTATGACATAAGTTCACCAATTATCTTCGCACTCGTAATTGGAAATCGCATTTGCAAACCATCAACAGTACAAGTGTGTACTTTGTGGAATGTCCGAACTTGCCAATATTCTCCTTTGTCAGGTAACTTCTTTGCACGCACATTGAACTTGCATGCCTTGTCCTTGCAACCAACTTCATAATGACCTTTACATGACCTTTTTACTATTATCGCGAACTTCTCTTTTATAACCAACATGTTTAAAGCTCATTTCAACTCGGCCTTCGACGAAAACATTCTTCCTTTGCATAAGCGATCATCGGCACATGTCGACTCCTCAGTGGTAATTGTTTGGAAAGAGAACCTTTATGCACATGTAATTACCCATGTACGAGATATCCCTACATTTCTCCTTTCCTAATCACTATCATTGAGAAATGTATCAAGGGAATGAATCCCGTTCTCACTAGCAATGGGGTTATTGTATATGAGGTCATCACACTAAACATCTCATACATCAACACCTCCAACAGGTTCCTTTTCGCCTTCAACATTATTACAAATTGGAATGTCACTGTCGTAAAGGCAGTCATCTTTGAACTGTCATCTTGCCATTGTTCAAGCCCATAATCTGAAGTGTCATCAAATCTATCTTCACTAGCAGCGAACAAATCCTCATTTCCCTAATCAAATGCAGTATTATCCTCTAGCGTCGCAGTGTCACCCTCTAACCTCACATTGTTGTCCTTAAGTGTCGTATTCTATTTGACAATGGCATTACACACTCTACAGTTTCACTCGATCATTGCATTTGTTCGACAGAAGCAAGTAATTGGTTTGATGCACATCCTGATCGAAATTGTGCAGCCAACTGTTCTGTGAATGTCGTCAGTCTACCAGGCTGTACAAACTCTTCTGCATACCTCAATTGCCATTGTTGTGGGTTACAGACCGAATGCTGTGGTATATGTGAAGCATTGTAAATCTCATTTTGATTGAAATGATTACCATGTTGTCCAACTTCTTTATGTGACATAATATTTGTTTGGCGTCTCTTAATGCTGACATACACAACCGGAACATTCCTCTGTTCTAGCAGAATTAATGCAACATCCTCATCGTCCTTGATAATTGGCCGTGATAGCTCTCCGAGTGTACTGATCAATGCAGGTAACTCAATCTCTTCAATTTCTGAGTTTACCCCAACAACATCTTCAACCAACTTCATTAAGCTCGCAAACGACAAATCACTCCTAACCCCCCGCATGCATGACTCACCACCCTTGGAAATGCCATCCACCCACTGACCACCGTGTCTTATCACAAGTCACACAATTGGAACCCCACTGAAATTTTGAAAAAAAAATTTGTCAATCATTTTACACAATACATGCCGTGATAAAAAAATTTTCAGTCATGTTGTTACACGCCATGCATATAACGTAAAATGTGGTAACCCGCCATGCATATAACATAACATAAAATGTTGTAACACGCCATGCATGTAGCGTCAAATGTGGTAACACGACATGCATATAACGTAAAATGTCGTAACATGCCATGCATTTAACGAAAAATGTGGTAACACGCCATGCATAGAACATAAAATGTGGTAACACACCATGCATATCAAGTCAAATGTCATGACACGCCATGCATCAGTGTCGTTACACTTCAAAAACCCATGTGACCAATTAACCAATGCATCAGTGTTGTGACACGGCCAAAACCAATGTTGTAACACGCCATGCATATATCATTAAATGTTGTAACACGCCATGCATATAACCAATGTCGTGACACGTTAAAATAATGCTAACACATGTTATACATGCATGACGTGTAACAACTCTAGGCAATGTTTCTAATCCATCTTCTAATTTATACCAAATATTTCAGAAATTTAAGTGTGTTGCAGTAATAAACCCAATAACAAGTATCTTGATGTCATCTCTATTATAGGGTCTATTAATCTACGACAATATGGCCAGATGTCGAGAGATAGACCACAGCCCGATGACCATGGTGCTCAACAGAGAGTTGACAGAGCTCATACAGTTTAGAGATCTGAAAGAGTTGAGGACGATGGTGCTCAACAGAGACTTGCCAAAGTTGAGACAGTTTAGAGAGTTAAGAGAGAAAGATGACCAAGCTCAAACAGTTGAGCATTTATTTTTATTTTTTATTTTTTTCTATTTTTTCTCTGGTGAGAGGGAGATAGCTCAAACAGCTGAGCATTCATTTCAAACGATGTTTTTAAGGGCATTTTGTTCTACTCATGCTTCTTTTTGGCTAGAAATAGATAACTTTATATGGGTGGTTATTTCTGAAATTACCTTATCACGAGGTCCTTTTCTCACAGTTTCCTCATACATTTATTATGTTACACACTTGGTTAATATGTTTATTAAAGAGATCAAATTTAATACGATACGATTTAATACAATAAACCAAATTAAACATGATCAATACAATAAACCTCTTTTATTAAAGAAATAGCTTATTTGTATTTGAATATTTGATTTATTAGTTTATGCATGATCTCTTTATTAAAATAACAAAGATCATATCTCCTTTTCTCTAATTTTTTTTTAAAAAATTAACTTATTTAAAGAAAATTAATTTTTATTAATTATTTAATTTAAGTGTAAATATAATATTAAAATAAAATTGTACTAGTCTCTGTTACTCAAATTTAAAACTAATAATTGCAATGCAACTATGATAACCATCAAGCATGCTAAAGTGTCCATTAATAATAAAACAACTATAACAAAATAATATTGTCTATGAATCAAAACTCCAGTACTCAATTGGCTTTCCTTTTATTTTCTTTCTGTCCCATTTCATCCATCGTTAGCAATCATCATATTCCTTTAAAATATGAAAATTTGATTTAAGGTAATATGTAAATGATTGAATTCCATAAACGAATAAGAATATTTATCATTTAACTTCACTACTTCAACAAAACATAATACCAAAATAATCACATATTACCAATAATCATTAAAATGCTAGAAGGCTCAAATCAAGTTTGAAAAGCCGTCTAAATTTTAATCGAAATTCTAAATAAGTCCATTAGTTTACAAAATAGATACTCCACCTTAAAAAAAATCTTTCGCTGGACACATAGGTCTAGCCGTTAATCAACCATTAGTGTTTCTATTAGTTTGATGACATGGTAATATTGAAATGATAATATTATCCTTTATTAATTTTAAAAATGATTATTATATATTTTTATTAATTTTTTTATTAGTTAAAAAAGAAAAAGAGTACTGATTAGTGCTCTTTTTTATTTTTTATAAAAACTATAATAATAATTTTTAAAATTAACAAAAAAGGGACATTTTACTCCTTTCATCATCTCTATTGACGGTGTTTACACTTTTGGGTTGAAGTGTCCATTTCGAAAATTAATAAACCCGTTTGGAATTTTGATTAAAACTTAGAGGTGTAAGAGTATTTTACCCTTGAAAATATGGCATGTCTATAGAACACAAAGTAAAACATAACATAATATATTAAAACTCACATGCTAGTTTAATTTTACTTATATTTCAATCTATAAGATTGATTATCCATTTTACAAGTGAGGAATATAACCATGTGTCAGTCTCTGTATTTTATTCATATTCATTTTTCTTGATAAAATTTTGATTGGAAACAATTTAAGAATAATGTTGTAATATAATAAGATTCTCATAATTATGACTTTTCATAACACCTTATACAAAGCACACAACATTCCAAGGACTTTATTTCATCTAATCAACATTTATAGACCTTTTGAAAATAAAAGAATGTTTTTCATAAATAGTAAATGCTTAAATACAAGATGTACCTTTGTACAATCAATACATTGGTTTACAGGGCATACATTTACACTACACAAAAAAAAAAAGAGAGATCGCATGGATAGAACCCCATATGCCTTGGCAATTAGATCCATCATGCACACGATGCTTTTGCACTAGACTAGATGCATCATAGGTTCTAAGTTTTGCAAGCATATGTCAAGTTAATCTTGGTAAACATCACTAGATAGCAATGAAGAATATCTTTAAGTACTTGAGAAGGTTTAAGGATTTCATTTTGGTTCATAGAGGAGTCGAACTTAATGTAATGGGTTTCGATGATGTAGGCTTTCAATCTGACAAGGATGATAACAAGTCGTAAGGAGGATATTGTTCACTCTAAATGGTGGTGCATTTAGTTGTAAGAGCTCCAAACAAGAGCCAACCATAGGCTTTACAATCGAGGTCGAATACATGTTTGCATATGAGAAAATGAAAAAAATAGTTTGGATCGAAATTCATCACAAAACCAAGTGCGATTCTTAGCATTTGTTGAATTAATACCCCTATATTGTGAAACAAAAAAACCAATGTGTCATCAATAATCTAAACACGTATTGAGGCATTACCATTTAGTTAAAAGGATTATCAAATGAGGTGACATAAAGATTGAGCAAGTGCCTATAAAGGATAACTCAGTAGATCCTTTTACTAACGCTCTGTTTTAATATAAACATGATTGCTACATGAAAGTCATGGGTATTAGATACCTAGGCTATTAGTTTTATTACAAGTGAGAGATTGATAATGTAAACGTATGCCACACAAGTCAATTAAATTGGTTGTAAAGATACAATAATGTTGATTTATGCATTTAGCCTAATAAAGGTTTACTTTATCTATGAGTTTATGGAATAATTGATGTTAACTTAATAAGATAAAGTCCTTAGAATGAAAGTCCTTTGCAAAAAGAATTATAGCGAGTTATAATTATGAAATCCTTAATACACCAAAACATTATTCTTAAATAGTTCCTAATACATACTTTACCAAGATAGGACATTGATAGAAGTTAAGAGATTAACACATTATTTTTTTTACTTATGAAGTAAGCAATTGGTTTCACAGATTGAAGTATAACTATATCTAAAACTAATATGTAGATGCTTATTAGAATAACAAATTCATTGAACAAGACCCACTATGTAATTATTTCATGCCTTGGTCTGGTGATATCACATAGCAATCTTTCAGTTGCTATGGTTTGCAGTTTTGATTTTAATTAGTTAGACCACATGTATAAGGTGAGGTATGAAACTTTTGCTTCAATCTTTAATTTAAGTTACATGTATGAAGAATTAGGGAATAGTTAAATATTTACTCATTTAGGAGTAAATATAACACTTAGATTAAGAATCAAGTTCACCATTAAATACTCATCACAAGAAGTTCATCATTATATAAAGATCCTTAAAAGTGAAGACCAGAAGAACTTTGCCACTACTTAACAAAATAGAGGGCATATCCTAAAACCACAATCTTGGCTAAGATGTTTAGTTTTTCTTGGTTGTCTCTCACCTAGACATGATTCTTTAACAATTTAAAATTTATGATCTTATAATCTTATTGAGCTTATATGTTATGAGTTTATCCATCGAAAAATTGTTAAGTCATTGATTCTTCTTGTGTTTAAACATATTATTCGAATGCAAGTTCTATAAAATTCAACCCTTCTCACCATAGAGACAATGGCAAAAAGTTGCATGAAAAAATTATTCTAAGTGTCTAAAAGGGAAAATGAGAGATTTTCATGAATTATATACAAGAGAATTTCATTTCGTAATTCACTCAAATGTCTATGGAATATATTCTCATGTGTTAATTGTGTAAATGATCCTTAAATTTGAGATCATTAGGCTATCTTATGTGTGGTTTACTACACTTTGATACTATCTTAGGTAGTCCGTACCAAGGATGAACGATGAGGTTGATATTAGATATAACATGAAGTACATGAAAATAAATAAATGATCAATAAATGATACATCACCCTAAGTAATTTTAAGGGAGATATCTCATTGTTTATTGGCATTTCTTAACTCAAGGAAATCTTTTGTCAAAGTATAATGAAGACTCGGAAAAAAGTAATTTTTTAAATTTCATTAAAAAGTTAAGTACCCACCAAGAATAAAAAGGGAGTATATAAGTTAATATCCCTACATACACCAAAGAACATGCTTCATCCAATAAAGAAAAAATATATAATGAAATTGATTTGCATTTACTACTTTTCTGGTTGGAATATAATGCACGATTAAATTGCAAAAATGTAAAGCAAATCATGTTTAGTCTATCAACCTTAATTTTGCTCGACATTGGTTGGAAAGAAATAAATTGGTAACGACCTCTTAAGGTGAGCAATTTTCAATTTTAATTGAATTAACAGAAAATTTTTGGTTAAAAATGATTCGATTAATTCAATTAATGAGATAGGTTAATTCGATTAATTTATAGTTGGTTAAGGTTTTAAAAATTTTTCTGGTTAATTGAATTAATTGTATTAAAAATGTCAAATTAAAAAGTACACAATTACTTGGCTAAGGTCAAGTGTTCCATCAACAAAGTTAGGGACAACTTGTTTGTTTAAATGAAAAAACCTGCATAATTCTTCAATTTTCAATAAGGGCGGAGCCTTGTGTAATTATGGGGGGCTTCAAAATTTTTAAAATTTTGTATATATTATATATTTTTTCTCTTAATGGCCATCTCAAAAAATTTTAACATTTATTTCTCTTGTTTTGACCTTTCAATAAAAGTTGGCTAGCTTTATCCTTGATTTTCATATGAGGACATTAAATTTTTCTTCTTACTTGAGTTTACTATCATCTAAGGCATAAACAAGGGTTATTGTGTTGAGTTACCATTTTCCTTTTTAAGCAAAACATCAGAACTTCATAGAAAATTCTCAACCTAGAACAGACTCTCTTAAAATTCTATATCTAGAAATGGGAGCAACATAGGGTTGTTCCAAACTTGGCAATTGCTAGCCCATTTGCTTAAAAAGGTTGGTCCCCATGTGGTTTATTGTTAAAGAGCTTCAACAAATTTCTTGATTTTTGCTCTATTTTAAGAATTTTCTAAGGAATATTGGGTAGTCATCAATGTTTTGGCATATTGGGATAACATGGTTTGGTAGCAATTCAATAATTTAGGTTTGGCTCTTTCCTTGCATGTTACTAAATACTTTTTATATTTACGAACATCATCATTTATTCGAAATTATATTAATTTTACTTTTCATTATCATGATATAAATAAAATGAAGATTATAATGAAATTGATATGCATTTATTCAAAAAAGAACAACATTGAAAATATTATTTCTTTAGAATTTTCATTAATAAAATAAATTATAAACCTTTTCAGGGAGAAGGAGTAGGAGAAACATTCTCTCCATCCAGAGTACACTTATTCCATACTTGAGCAGTTTTTGATAAGATCACTGATGTATCATTATTTTTAAATAGAGAATTTTGAAGAGTTTTTTTCACTAATGCATTATGACAAAGTTGACTGAGTCCTATAAGTTCATGACAACAATCATCAGAAACAGTTCCGGTCTTGAATATACTGGCGAAAACCTCAATAACACAATGCGTTGTCATCTTAGTTTCACAATTGTTTGCTTTGATCGAATCAACATCACGAGCCATGACCGTTCCACTTGTCATAATCACCAAAACACCGAACGCAATATAAACGTTAAAACTTGCCATTACACCCAAGGAATACTAACTTCGCTTATTTTTGTTGTTGGCAGAATACTTTGTACTGCTGCAAGAATTGATTTGCTAGGAAAATGTTCATTTATAAGATAAATGGAAGGAAGACGTTATAAATATCTTAAAGACATTTCAGCTTCAATAGTATTTATAAGTATTCCACATGATCAAATCTTAATGGGCATAAACTCTTAATTACATATGTTTCTTAAGAATTCTAATGAACACATTAAATTAAGAAAAAACAAATGAAGATTATTACATATGGAGAATGAGCAAAAGACAAAGAAAGAATGACCTAATTAAAATTGGATTATGGATCTAATCTACACATGTAACTGTAATGTTGCATCAAGTTTGCAGTTGGATCCTCCATGGCGATAGACTTAAATCAGCATTATGTATTTTAATTTGAATTTCAGTTCATATTTCAATATTTACTTTTGTTATGAATTGTGGATTTGAATTATGAGTTGAGATGAAAAAATAGATTATTTTAACTATTTTTATTAATTTTATCGATGGAAAAATTGATTGAATTCTGTAGGTAATTATCTCATCACGAATGGAATTCCATAAGTAAATTTACTAGTTTTTGATAGATTTGATGCTATAATTATTAACGCATTAGCCTACTTGTTTACCCATTTTTTCACCTTTCTCAATTGAATTTTCCATTGAAAATTTCAAAGATTTATCAACGAAATTTTTGAATTTTTCGACCATTGACAATACCTATTGTATTTTTAGTGATCGAGTTCTTCATTGGAATTTTGTTGGAAAAAGTAAATTTGTTTTGTAATGTTATAATTGGGTTAATTATAAAAAATGATCTTAATATAATTTAATTTCAAAATTTACAAAATGATCTCAGAGTAAATGTGACGTTTACAAATATTATTTTATATCAAGATTTGAATAAAAGTGATAAAATATGCACAAAAAATTTGACTTTTTTTGAAAGAAAATTCTATTAAAATTTGACTTTAATTTTTTTTGTATTGTAAAAAATTGGTTAATTATAATAAATGGTATTCATTTAATCTAATTTCATTTTTTACAAAAAAAATACCCTAGATAAAATGGAGTGTCTATAAATATTATTTTATATCAAGATTTGAATGAAAGTGTTAAGATATGTATTTATATTTATGAAATACTTTTTGTATTTACGAACATCATCATTTACCCAAAGCTATATTCACATGAAATTTTACTTTTCGTTATCATGGTATAAACTAACAACTTGAAGATTATAATGAAATTGATTTGCATTTATCCAAAAAAGAACAACACTGAAAACAATCCACCTTTTCACCTAGTGGTGAGTATCGGTTGGTTTCGATTGGTTTCAATTTAGGAGAGACCAAAATTGACCAAACCAATGCTCTAAGATGACCGACTGATCATCATGGAAAACCGATAAGATTGAAACCAATCATGGTTTGATCGATTTTGATCAGTTATAGATTTTTATAAGGTTTGGGTTTAAATGGCCCAAGACAAAAAATAACTAATTGGCCCATACTTTCATTTATATGAGGATTTGAGCTTAATTGGATCAATTTGACAATTTCATTTTGTTTCAATAGGTAGTCTAGTCCATATAATTTATTGTTTAATAAAAAAAGTAAACAATTAAGCATCACATAATTTATTTTTTAGTAAAAAAATCAAACACTATATAATTTATTTTTTAGTAAAAAAATAAACACTGTGCCTTAAACAAAAAAAGAAAGAGAGAAAGATTCAAACATTGGGTACAAACATAGAGTAAAGTGCAAACAAGAACCTTGTAAATAAATGGTTAAGTAAGACTGAGGTAGTCGATGAGGTGGGTAAAGGCAACTGATGGGTAGGGTAGATGCAACACGATAACGGTAGAGTAGCAGAAGGCAAGTGAAGATGGGGGGAGGGTTTTTAATTTTAAAGGCTCTGTTTAGGATTTGAAAGTAAGAAATGGTGCCGATCGGGGGAAGGAATGGAAATGGGGAAGGGGTAGATATTTAATGAAACCTATGATAGGAATTCCCCCTACCCATATACAAAAGGTAATTAAAAAAAATACATCGATTTTTCAATCAGTTTAGAGGGGAAAAGTCCTTTTTGGCAATCGAACCGATCAGTTGAAGAAATCAACTGCCACAACTGGTGTCACAATCAACATTGAATAACTGACCCATTTGGAGCGAAAATCGTCGATTTCGATCGATTGTCTAACACTTTGCTATAACTTTCATAATGTAACTCGTTTTTTCTTTTGGTATGCATCTAATTTTTTAGGTGCATGTCCATCGTCTATTTAATCCATAACTTCTTTTATTTTTTGGTTATTGTGAATATATAATTCACATTTACAAAAACTAATTACAACAATTTTATGGTCTTTTCTTGAGCTTGATCTCTTCATTTTCCTTCTTTGTTCTTTTTAGTTTTAGATAAATGTAAACTTTTTTTCTAACTTTTCATGTCGTAAAATTGAACTTTAGTGGTTGAAAAAGAAGGGCTACTGATGGTGATTAGTATGGTGCTACCATTTGCTGTTGGTTTAAATGATGGGTAAACCTTGTTTGTCATGGTCGGATAGGAGAAAAATTACGAGGGAAAAAATTAAAAAATATTAAAATCAAATATAAATTAATTTAATAATAAAAAAAATAAGAATAAAATACTCTTACCTCTTAGGTTTTGATCAAAATTACATGAAAATTCATTAATTTTAAAAATGAATACTTCGTCTCAAAAAAATATCTTCCGCTCGACATATAAGTTTATTCATTAGTTAACCGTTAGTGTTTCTATTAGTTTGATGACGTGATAATATTAAAAAAATTAAATTTACTCTTTATTAATTTTAAAAATTACTATTATATAATTTTATTAATTTTTTTATTAATTTAAAAAAAAAGAGAGAGCCCCGATCAAGTTGGTGCTCCTTTGGAGAACTTGATCGGGGCTCCGGTGCTTCCAAGGAGCATCAATCTGGTGCTCTCCATAGGTGGTCAGTCGGTGCAAGGAATGCCATCGGCCGGCTCAAAAGAAAAAAAGCAATAGAAAAAAAAATATTTTAGATATTTCATATTTAACATTAACATCGTTTAAATATTTGAGATAAAGTGTTTATTTTAAAAGTTAATAAAATTTTGTGTAATTTTGATTAAAACTTAATAAGTGAGGGTATTTTGCTTAAAATATAACATGTGATATTTTGTGAGAGTTGACATAAAAAATGAAATAAGAAACAACGGACGATAAATTTTGATTGGGTGTTCTGAAGGAAAAAAAAAAGAATTTATATAATTTTGATCAGCCTTTAGATTGAGAAAATGAGGTGTTTACAGCTGACATGGCAAAATCTGAGTCGTTGCCTGGGTAGAAATATGAAACTCTAGCTGCTCTCTGTTTGCTAGCACGTCTCCCTATTCCAGAACCCTAGGGAAAACACCAAAAAAAATTCAAATTGGAGATCAGTCTCTGGGTACTTTTTGTTGGGATTGCGTTGCAATGCAGTAACTTTTTCTGGGTATTTTCAGGTATTTATTTTCTAATAGTTGTACCGTCTTTTTGATAGTCTTCGCACTTATGAAATGGTTATGGCGTTGGCTCTTTTATTTGGTTGCTGAGAAAAGGGAAGAAAAGATGAGAATTTGTGAATTCATTTTACTTGTTTCCAATATTATCCTAGTGTTAGCCTTAATGAATTTGTTTTTTTTTATTTGCCGAATATTGAAGTTTAGAGCTTTTCACATTTGAAAGGGGTTTGCTTTTCAATTATTGGTTTTTCAAATTGCAGACAAATGATCTTACTTTTTTGGTTTTTTTTTTTTGGGTATTAGGACAACTTGAAGCTCAAAGTGAGAAGAAGAGCAGAAGACCTTCAAATGTCAATTGATGTAATGTGTTTACGTGGTGTTAGATTTTTGGTTTTGGAATGAGTCCTGCATTACTTCCTAAACATGTAGCTGCAGTTGTAAAATACCAAAAAGATCCGCTCAAAGCGCTTGAAATTTTCAATGCGGTAAAGAAAGAAGTTGGGTTCAAGCACACTTTGTTAACCTATAAGTGCATGATTGAGAAGCTTGGGTGTCATGGGGAATTTGAGGCTATGGAGAATGTGCTCGTAGAGATGAGAATGAATGTAGATAGCAGTCTGCTTGAAGGAATTTTCATTGGGTGCATGAGAAATTATGGACGGAAACAGAAAGTTCAAGAAGCTATTGATGTGTTTGAGAGGATGGATTTTTATAATTGCGAGCCAACGGTTCTATCATATAATGCCATAATGAATATTTTGATTGAATATGGGTATTTTAATGAAGCCCACAAGGTGTATATGAGAATGAGAGATAAAGGGATTGTTCCTGATGTGTACACTTTCACAATTAGGATAAAGTCATTTTGTAAGACAAGGAGGCCTCATGCTGCTCTGAGGCTTCTTAGAAGCATGCCTTTACAGGGATGTGAGATAAATGCAGTTGCTTATTGTACGATAGTAGGAGGGTTTTTTGAAGAGAACCATCAGGTGGAGGCATATGAGTTGTTTGATGAGATGCTTAGGCTGGGAATTTCTCCAAATATCACTGCATTTAATAAACTTATACATATTCTTTGCAAGAAGGGGGATGTTCAAGAAAGTGAAAAGCTGCTGAACAAGGTTATGAAGAGGGGTGTATTTCCAAATTTATTTACACTTAATATCTTTATCCAAGGGCTTTGCAGAAAAGGTGCACTTGCTGAGGCTGTTAGTCTATTGGGTAGTGTGACCAGGGAAGGTCTAATGCCAGATGTTGTTACGTACAATACCTTGATATGTGGCTTGTGCAAGAATGGCAAGGTTGCAGAAGCTGAAAGATTTTTGCATAAAATGGTGAATGAAGGTTTGGAGCCAGATGGTTTTACGTACAACGCTGTAGTTGATGGATGTTGCAAATTGGGGATGATACAATATGCAGATAAGATTCTCACTGATGCAATTTTTAAGGGTTTTGTTCCTGATGAGTTCACCTATTGTTCCTTGATTAACGGGTTATGCCAGAATGGTAGGATGGACCGAGCTGTGGCTGTATTTAATGAGGCTTTGGGAAAGGGATTAAAGCCTAATATTATTATGTATAACGTTCTCATCAAAGGGTTGTCTTTGCAGGGACTCATTTTGCAGGCTTTGCAGCTGATGAATGAGATGTCAGAAAATGGTTGTAGTCCCAACATATGGACTTACAATATTGTCATAAATGGATTATGCAAGATTGGCTGTGTCTTTGATGCTAATAATTTGCTGAATGATGCGATTGCCAAAGGCTACATTCCTGACATTTTTACATTCAATACTTTGATTGATGGTTATTGCAAGCAGTTGAAAATGGAAAATGCAATTGAGATTCTAAATCAAATGTGGAACTATGGTGTCACTCCTGATGTGATCACATATAACTGTGTGTTGAATGGTCTCTGCAAAACTTCTAAGTCAGAAGATGTGATAGAAACATTTAAAGCTATGACAGAGAAGGGGTGCATTCCCAATGTAATCACATATAATATACTTATAGAGAGCCTCTGTAAAGCTTGGAAATGTAATGAAGCATTGAACTTACTTGAGGAAATTGAAAAAAAGGGTCTGGCTCCAGACATTGTTAGTTTTGGTACACTGATCCATGGCTTTTGCAGTAATGGAGACTTGGATGGTGCATATAAGCTGTTTAGAAGAATGGGACAAAGATACAAGGTTTCTTTTACAACAGCGACATACAATATCATGATTAATGCTTTTTCTGAGAAGCTAAAGATTAATACGGCAGAAAAGCTTTTCCATGAAATGGGTGAAAATGGGATTGCCCCTGACAGTTACACTTATCGTGTCATGATTGATGGCTTCTGCAAAACAGGAAAAATTGATTCTGGTTATGATTTCCTTCTGGAAGAGGTTGAGAAAGGGTTCATTCCATCTTTAACAACATTTGGACAGGTTATAAATTGTCTTTGTGTAGAGGATAGAGTTCATAATGCAGTTGGTCTCATCCACCTGATGGTAGGAAAGGGTATAGTTCCTGAGGTTGTGAACACAATTTTTGAGTCAGATAAAAAGATTGGTGCTGCTCCTAAGATTGTTGTAGAAGATTTATTGAAAAAGGGCCACATAACTTATTATTCTTATGAGCTTCTTTATGATGGAGTTAGAGATAAGAAGCTACTAAAGAAGCTTCAAAGTAGGTAATCTCATGATTCATTATGTTGATAAATCAGTTTTGTGATTAGATAGTGGAAACGCTTGTGGCAACCAAAAAGAAGTCGCAGGAGCATTTAGTACTCTGCTTCAATTCCATCAATTCTTACTTCAAGTGTGCACATCTTTCTCAGTCAATGTGATAAATGTTTTCTTGGCTGTTCAGGTTGAGCAAAAAGGATAGAACTAGTTATTGACAACCACTTTTCTTAAGATATCAAGAGTAGCCATTCTGCATGTTATCATTGTGCTTCGATTCTAGTTCAAACTTTCTAAACATCCATGATATGGTGGTGCTGGTGCATTTGTTGTCGAACACTGAAAATGTTTAGCTCATCATGCTTCTAACATAAGCAGGTGGCTAACATAGCCTGTCAGTGTTTGTGATGATCATTAAGGTGACTGCATGCAATTAGCATTTTCCTCCCAAAACATCACTAGGTTACCTTATGTTAGTTTAAATTTAAAAGTTAATAATATAGGTAAGCCTCATCGATGAATTAGCTGTAGGCTTGCAGTACATTGCTGTGTTGTTGTAAATGCTGGTTTAAGTCCTTACATTTGCCTAGTATTTGGATCATGCTGACAAGCTGCTATACTTGGCTCTTCATTTGCATGAGTTTACACTATTGAAATCACGTCATCTTTCTTGTCATAGGTTCACTCCAATGTTATTCATGACTTGTATTATATTGTTACAAATTGTTCAATGTCTTGTTTCTGGGTTAATAGTGGATATTTTATGCCGCAAACAAGACACTTGATTGTATGTCAATGAAATTAAAGCTGGAAACACCTGTTCTTTCCAGTGTTTACTGTTTGTACATGATCTTCTCTGATGATTAGTTTCCTAGTGAATTGGACTTGAAGAAGCTGCGAGTCCACGATTCAGAACCAGGGCTCCCGAGATTTCAAGTCCAAATAAGTCCTTCAAAGCTTGCAGATGAAGATGTACTAAACTGTGGAGAATAAAGGCCTTTGTTTTTTTGGTTTCTTTGTCTTTTGGTCACAAGAATGTCTGTAAAGTGCACTACAATAATAAAGAGACGATGTGGATCAAAGAAAAATTTAAAAGTGCATCCTTTGTAATATTGACTTGGCACAATGTTTTGCTTGTACCAGAAGGAGTGACGAATAAAAAGGCAGAACAGTTGATTGCCATAGATGTCAACTGAGTGAGTGTACCTCATGTCAGCTGCTTACAATGGCAAGATCCATAAAAAGAGTTCTTTGAAGTCAAGATATCCAGATTCTTGTGAGCATTTTACTTTCGACAAAAAATGTACAACAATGCTTGAGAACCTGCTCGATAATTCGACATTTCCGTGTATTTTTTAGTACTTCTCAATCAAAGCTCAAGGAGCTTGGTCATGGCAATTGTCAATCTCTTCTTGTTTGAGTACAATAGTTTTGATAAAAAACGATGTTGAATGTTGTATGTTTTGCATTAGAATGTCATGAAATTCATTACTAGTTGTAGTATCACTACATAATTTAACATTGCACCTTTATAGCATAGAATCAAAAGAGTTTAATATTGACTAAATCGTATTGTTAGAGCGTTTGAAGGTCAAAAATCGATTAAAATATTTTAATTTACGTTAAGTGTTATAAATTATTTGTTCAAGACTTACTTTGTTTTTAATATCAATCCTCGTATTTGGTAATGGAAGAGATGAAATGAGAGTTAAGAAAATATATACTTAATACTATAGAGTGAATGATAAAGACCCTTTGAATTTTTATTTTTTTAGAATTGACTTATAAAGTCAATCAAATGAATTTTAAGGATGGGCACTGAAGATTGTAGATTTTTGATCGCTTGTTTGCAAATGAAGTGTGGATAAAAAGCTGTAAATATTAACTTTTTACATTTTAAAACAAATTTAAAATAAATATTTATTTTTGTCAAGAATGGGATTCGAACCCATGCCCTTTCGGACCAGTACCTGAAACTGGCGCCTTAGACCAACTCGGCCATCTTGACATTTTTGACTACATGGTTGGTTTTTCTTTAGTTGTACTCACTAAAGCTTTAAATTTGAAGTGTTGGCGCTTATTCAAAAGCCTGGTCTCAGAAGAAGAAAAGGACCATCCGCAAATTCACCCTCTGAAATGCGTTCTGTTTTCAACATAAAAATCCACACCCAACTCTATTATTCTTCTTATAAATTTATATCAAGTCTAGCTGCAATTGAAAACCCATCCATTTACAGAGTAGAAAATGATGACAAAAATCCCACTTTTTTTAATACTTCTAACTTTTTCATTGATTACAAAAGATTGAGGCAGTACACTATCAAAAGTACCAAACTTTTACATACCCATTTGCTAAAAACATCAAAACTTCAATCCAATATCTTTGTTGCAAATTCTTTGCTTGATGGGTACTGCAGATGTGGTTCTATGGAGGAAGCAATCAAGTTGTTTGATCAAATGTCTGAACCAAACATAATTTCATGGAATACTATGATTTCTGGTTATAATTACAACTATCTGTTAGAGGGTTCTTGGGTATGGTTTCTTAAAATGCGGTTTTCGGGTTTTGAACCTGATGAGATTACTTATAGGAGTGTGCTTTCAGCTTGTGTTGCTATGAGAAGTACTAGCTTTGGCAAGCAGCTTTACTCAGTTACAATGAAAAATGGGTTCTTTTCAAATGGATATGTACGTACTGGAATGATTGATTTGTTTGCAAAATGTTGTGTCTTTGAGGATGCTCTGAGGGTGTTTTATGATGTTTCATGTTGTGAGAATGTGGTTTGTTGGAATGCTATTATATCTGGAGCTGTTAGGAGTGAAGAAAATTGGGTTGCTTTGGATCTTTTTGTTCAAATGAGAAAACAGTTTTTGATGCCAAACAGTTTTACTTTCTCAAGTGTTTTGTCTGCTTGTGCTGCACTCAAAGAGCTTGAGATTGGAAAAGAGGTTCAGGGGTGGATCATTAAATGTGGTGTGGTAGATGTCTTTGTGGGAACTGCCTTGACTGACTTGTATGTCAAGTGTGGAGACATGGAAGAAGCTGTGAATATGTTTTCATGGATGCCTACACGAGATGTGGTTTCTTGGACTGCTATCATTTCTGGATTTGTGCAGAAGGATGATTTGCTCAATGCCCTTGAATTTTTTAAAGAAATGAGATATATGAAAGTGGAAATAAACAACTATACTGCTACCAGTTTAATTTCTGCTTGTGCTAAACCAGACATGATTGAAGAGGCAAAACAAATCCATTCGTGGATTATTAAGAGTGGATTTTATATGGATTCGGTGATACAAGCTGCTTTGGTAAACATGTACTCAAAAATAGGTATAATTGGTTTGGCTGAAATCGTCTTTAAGGAGATGGAAAGTATAAGGAGCCCAAATACATGGGCTGTGTTGATTTCTTCTTTTGCTCGAAAGCAAAGTTTTCAACGGGTAATTGAATTGTTACGGACAATGTTAAAAAAGGGTCTGAGACCAGATAGGTTTTGTACTTCTAGTGTCTTTAGTGTGATAGAATGCATAAACCTAGGGAGGCAGATGCACTGTTACACTCTTAAAACTGGGTTGATCTTTTATCTTTCTGTTGAGAGTTCCCTTTTTACAATGTACTCAAAATGTGGTAGTTTAGAGGACTCTTTAAAAGTATTTCAGAATATTCCTGTCCGTGACAATGTTTCATGTGCTTCAATGATTGCTGGGTTTACAGAACATGGCTATGCAGAACAAGCTGTTCAACTCTTTAGAGAGATGTTATCTGAAGAAACCAAACCTGATCAAATGACTCTAGCGGCAACTCTTTCTGCTTGTTCTTCTCTTCATTGTTTGCATAAAGGCAAGGAAATTCATGGTTATGCAATTCGTGCAGGGTTTGGGAATGAAACACTTATATGTGGTGCAGTTATAACTTTATACTCTAAATGTAGCGCACTAGGATTAGCAAGAAGGGTATTTGACATGCTTGTCCAAAAAGATCTTGTATCATACTCTTCTTTGATTACTGGGTATGCACAAACTGGTTTAATTGAAGAGGCAATGTTGCTTTTTTGTGCAATGATGAAGTCTAATTTGGCAGTAAACTCTTACACACTTTCATCCATTCTTGGTGCTAGTGCACTTTCAAACAAATCAGGTGTTGGGACTCAACTGCATGCTCTTGTTATAAAATTGGGTTTAGATTCAGAAGTTTCTGTTGGAAGTTCACTTGTTACAATGTATTCTAAATGTGGGAGCATTAGAGATTCCGAAAAAGCATTTGATGAGATTGATAAACCAGATTTGATAGGTTGGACAGCTATGATCTCAAGCTATGCTGAGCATGGAAAAGGTGTAGAGGCCTTAAGAGCCTATGAGCTCATGAGGAAAGAAGAAATCAACCCTGACCGAGTAACTTTTGTTGGGATATTATCTGCCTGTAGTCATAATGGGCTGATCGAAGAAGGCTACTACTACCTCAACTCAATGGCTAAAGAATATGGAATTCAGCCTGGTTACCACCACTATGCCTGTATGGTTGATATTCTTGGTCGGTTGGGGAAATTGAGAGAGGCTGAAAAGTTTATAAACAATATGCCTATTGAACCTAATGCTTTCATTTGGGGAACACTACTTTCTGCATGTAAAGTACATGGAGATGTTGAACTTGGAAGGCTAGCAGCAAAAAAGATTATAGAGTTAGAGCCATGCCATTCGGGACCTTATGTCTCTTTATCAAATATCTGTGCGGACATAGGTCAGTGGGAAGGAGTCCTGGAGATTAGAAGCCTGATGAATGGAACTGGGGTGAGGAAGGAACCTGGTTGGAGTTCTGTGTGAAATTCAATTATTCCTTGATTTGTGAGTCTGATTTGATCTTTGGCTTCAGTTACCCTGTGCGACAGTGGTTGTTTTCTTATAAGTCAGGCAGCTTTGAGCCTAATCAGCAGCCCAATATATTGTAGTTCCTCGTCATTGATATATGCAGTGGAGAATAATTGAGGTTTACACAAGGAAAGACATTTGTAAATTGATGAATGCTAACACTCGACTTGTATTGAGATGTAGTTTGGCTCAAACAAATTTGTTGCGTTTCTTCATTCTCCCAAAGGTGAAGCTACTCGCTACATTTACATGGAGAAGTCAGTTGGCTTGACCATATTTGATTACTTTCTATGTTATTCACATGTGGTAATCCTAATATTGGATTTGCATGAAGAGGTTAGTTGGCTTGACCAAAATCTTTTGACTTTCTCCAAAAGAATATTTTGGTACGGAAGGGGGTTTATTCTTTCTTAGCTGTTTAGTGTTATTTGAACTGAAGTTCCATAGCTTCCCAGAAATTGACTTATTCTCAAGAAAAAAAAGCCATGCTTTTTTGGAATATAGACCTTAACAATCACATTCACATCCGATGTAGGATGGGGTATCATAGTTCATCAGAGAGAAAGACTTCCATGGTAGTATCACATTTAAAAAAAGGGTTAAATGTTTAACTTGCAACTTTTTTTGTTTATTGTTGGAATGATTTTTCTAAAGCAATATTCCCAGAAGCTAAATTGACAGTTTCATCTGAAATTAGTGAGATAGGAAATGGCTCTGATGGCTTTGCAAGTATATAGTTGTCATACCCTCAATTACCACACGACTACTATAACAGTAGCACTCCACAAGTGGATAAGTTGTTTACTGTTCCAGAGTGTTCCAATCTGTATTTAGAAACTCTCTTTGGTTTTCATTTTGCGTAAATAATTTCCTCACCAAATGAACATGATGTCAGTATATAGAAAGTCACAACCATGTCAAAGGAGAAAATCATGGTCATTAATATTTGTATATGTTACCGTTGCATAATTCCTGTAATTTTTCTCTCTGATTTCTCTGTTACATCCTCTTCTGGCCTATCATTGACCAGCATTTTTGTTTATACTCAGGATCAATTGGAAAAAAAAAATTACTGCTTTCTTCTCCAAAACTGGTCATGGCATCAAAGATATTTTGATTACTAGTAGTCATCTTGCATATGCTCAACTCTATTAATCTTTGGGGACTGGGGGTGTGAAAGAATCAATGCTATTAAATGAAAAGTATCATCTGAACAAAATACAGCTCATAGCATCATTAATCACTATATCTTGCAATGGCTTCACATCTTTAGTTATTTTTGTCTGAGGGGAATGAATTCCTATCTGACTTCTGTATTCATTTTTATTTTCAGCCAGTTTCTGGGAATCCTCCTATGGAATGGATATGCAGGAGGTGCCTAGTTATAGACATCAATTACTCAAAGTTGTAAAACTTGTCAAATTATTCCGGTCCACAAGTGAAATTAAATGGGCAATATTTTATCCTGATAATGCCATGTTGATGATAGCTTTTGATTCCAACCATCAGTCTTAAAGGGGCTTGGAGTGTTGAAACTAAGGAGGAAAAGCTGCAAAGAATATGCTAAGCTGCTGGGAGCCAAATTATCTTCAAATGCAAAAGTGGTTATACTCTATTTAGCTAACTTAAATGAATCTATATATATATATATGTGTGTGTGTGTAGTTACACCTGTCCGGTGGTGCCTGCAGGACCATGTTTTTGCATGTCTGGCATAGGTTAGTTCATGATGTTCATAAATGTCTTGCAATCTGTGATTGCTTGCAGACAATTTTATTGTCACTCAAGCGAATCAGATCAACATTAAACAAAGATAATGTCATCTCCCTTTTTTATTTTTTTGGTAAAGGCATATTCATCAGTTGTCCGCAATATCTATGTACTGTGAAGCCTCATTTTGAGACAAGTAAGGGGTTCTTATTGGTTAGTTTTTTTGTCAAGTTAGTCGTGTGATTAACAGTATTAATCTCCATACGCTAAAATAGCTGATTGTAATTTTTTAAACTTTAAGGCGAAATCCATTAAGGTCATTTGCTTAATGGATATGACTAGTTAGTCATTTGTTTTAAGGTCACTACTTCAAGTGTAGGCTTTAAAATCTTTTGACACATATTAAACTTAGAACAATCTTGATAAATAATGTACTGAGAAACTGTAACTCCTGCTTAATAATTCATCAATTATTAGCATAATTTTTTTTATAATGTCATCAAATAATTTATGATGATATTATCTACGTCATAAATGAATACAATTCTCATTAAAATATAATATATGTGAAATAATAATTAAAATAAACAAAAATACTAATATAGGGTTTTAGGGGGATATGTTTAACAACAAAATCGAAATCATTAAAGACAATTTAAATGAAGCTCATTCATATCTGCATTAATAATGTCTTTGTATAGGTGCATTATGTTGAGCTTTGTACAGGTCATGTTTTTCATTTTGTCAGGATCCACTTTTGTAAGATCAAAAATGTTTGTGTTGGTTCAGCGCTTTGAACAAGGACGCTGCCTGGTTTTTGGGGTTGTTGTCCCGGGTTTAAGATGCTAGGACGATTTTATGAATGTGCAGAGTGTGTTGTGATTATGATGTTTAGGGTCTGGGGTGTTTCTGCAGCTGGGGCTGTATCAATTGTATAGAGTTTAGGGTTTTCTCTTTTGGAAGGATTTTGTTATGATCTTCTGTAATCTAAGAATATTAGAGCAAAATCATTGACCAGAGGTGAATGTTTGTTCCCTCTGTTATGAATACAATTGAACTTAAAAAAAAAAAAAACCAATGGCTTTGTACCAAACCTCTTTACTTGTTTGACATGAAAGCAACAGTCTGACAGGGAAAGGATATAGCTCTGTAATTGCAAAAATAAAGATTAGTTTTCTCATTAACTGAAATGAATGCAAAAAGTTTATCTTTTTTGTGGCGGTCTTCAGCCTTTGGAAGATAAATATAAGAGGATTCATTTGTCTGGCACTTATTTAAGACAAATAGAGAGAGCCATGAAATGGAAACCAAACCCCGTAGTGGGATGGAAACATCAAAATTGTATTACTGCTTTAAGAAGTCAAGCCGAAGAAGATTTTAAGAGCCTTCTCTCTAACAAATTTACTAAGTGCTACTGCCTTGTCATGAGTAGGGGCCAACTCTTTCACCAAGGCAGCTCGTTGATAGCTCTCAACCAGGAGAATATCAGCGGAGTTCTTTCTGGGTCTATAATTTTCATGTCAAGAACATCTTCTTGAAGTTTGTAGGGTTTAAGCAGGAACAAATCATAATTTCTAGGATTCCCATGCTTTCATTGCTGATCGAAGGAGTTCCATCGGAAGAAAGTCCTTCATTCCCTCTTCAAGCACTTGTACTTTCTCCAACAGTTCCTTGATGGCTTTTTCCTGTACCTCTCCACAAGTTTTCACCACTGTAAGCAGTCTCACATGGCTGCACATAAGAATGCTGAGTTAGTCTATCTGTTTTAATATGCTCAAAGTTTTAGTGGCATCTTGTTTTCATTAGCTTAACAATATTCCACTATATAAGCTATTATGTTAACTGGTGTGAACAATTCACATTTATCATCTTACATTAAATGAAATGCATAAAAAGGAAAAAAAAAGATCAGTAATGCACAAATTAGCTTTTAACCTTTTGCTAGATGAAGTTGGTCCAGAAGCGACCTTTGGCTCTTTTGTAAGGATCCTCAGGCAAGAGTTGAGGGATATTCATCCAGGTTTCATCGATGTATACTATTATCCAGAGCGATTCAGCAAAGGGTATTCCATTGTGAGCAAGAACTGGACCTTTCTGGTGGACAGGGTTGTACGTTAGGAGAAAAGGGCTTTTGTTCTTAAAATGTTCTTCCACACACTCGCAAGGTATGCCTTTAAGCTTGAGATCCAATTCTACTCTCCCAGCATAAGGAGTGCATCACATTCCATGTAGGGTCACTTTGTTTTCCTTTTCCAAATCTCTGTCTCCACTTGGATCTTATGTTCATCTTTGTGGAAGCACTCTACAGACTTGCAGCCATCGTCCTTAACTTGCAGTGCACATCAAGTCTTTTGCTCACTCATCCAAAAAGGTCGATGGTCTGGACTGAGTAAGCCGCCAGTCACATTGTCATATTAAAGAATAAAGCACCTAGTACAACTCTGTCACATAAAATAGAAAATTAGACATAGCTTTCAGAGGTTGGTGAAAAGCAGATGACACAAAACTCCAGTTGATCTGAATTATCCATAATATTTCAAAATTTGAAAAATGAGATTAGTGGTGTGTTTTGTTCTCTGTTTTTAAATGATAAGGTACTTGACTGAAATCTCAGTTTTGGTAGCACAAATAGTCAGACTGTCCCACATGTATAGTTAAATATAACTGCCTTGAATAGCAAGTAACTGATCCTTTGATCCATTACTAGTCAATGAGCTTATCACTGATGCAAATCACATGAACGCTTCATTGATCTTAATTCTTTAAAGGGCTGTGGTTAGGACGGAGAATACTTTAAGCTAATTAGCACTTGTTTTATGGTTATTTGACTTTTGGCCTGTGACTGGCTAAAGGCATGGACTAAACCTTTTTTGGTTTTCCCTTTTATCTTTCATGTGGTGGTTAGATGTGGAAAAGGTTGACAAAAATCTCTATAGAAGTTTGCTTAAACTCTCTAAATAGCCATGAATGAGATTATCAGATAGACAAGGAAAGCTTTTAAGAGAAAGAGAAATTAAGAGATGGGAGAAGAAAACAAAGTGATACTACACGGGGTGTGGGCTAGCCCTTTCAGCAAGAGAGTGGAACTGGCTCTGAAGCTTAAAGGCATACCTTTTGAGTACGTTGAAGAAGATTTGCAGAACAAAAGCCCACAGCTCCTCCGGTGCAATCCTGTTCACAAGAAGATTCCTGTTCTTGTTCATAATGGAAAGCCAATTGCTGAATCGCTCGTCATCCTGGAATATATTGATGAAACCTGGAAGAACAGCCCTCGTCTCCTGCCCAAGGATCCATATAAAAGAGCCAAAGTTCGGTTCTGGACCAGCTTTGTCCAGCAACAGGTTAGCGAATATTCTTTGCATTTCTGTCTTTATAGTTTATAGGGACATCGCTTAAACTCACTACTGAAACAGAGTTGCTCTGGTTTTGTTGGAATGAATTATATTTGATACTTAATAGGAGAAAATACTAAAAATATGATTTTATTGAAATTAATGTTCAAGCTAATATAAGGACTAATGCTTATTTTCTTAAATGCAGCTGTTTGATACAATGTTCACAGTGACCAAAACAGAAGGAGAAGCACAAAGGAAAGCGGTCAAGGAAGTTTCAGAAAAATTGCAGGTGCTAGAAGAGGGAATAAAAGAGTTGTTTCCAAATGGCAATCCCTGCATTGATAGCCAGAATATTGGACTCCTTGACATTGTAATCTTATCATTACTTGGCCCCCACAAAGTTCAAGAAGAAGTTCTTGGCATAAAGATCATCGATCCAGAGAAGACTCCATTGATATTCGCATGGCTGACAGCTATAAACCAGCTGACTGTAGTGAAAGAGGCGACTCCACCTCATGACAAGTTGGTGGCGCTTCTTAAATTTCTTAGAGAGAATTCCCTCAAGTCTTCAGCTTAGTATCATATGGTGTTTTCTTGATGTTATTAGGCATTGTCTAGCTTTAAGTTCCTTTCATATGCCTCAAATAAGCAGCAGTCAAGGCCATATCATCTTTGTGGTTAGATTGTTTGATACTTGATAAATTTGGTTGGAATATTTTTATCATTTATTCAGGATGAATTTTCATCATAATATTGTGAAGAAGTTTTTAAGAAAACTAATTCTGAAAAAATGATGACCATTGTTGTCTAATTTTCACAGACGTGCACGTTATCCCAAACAAGTAATATAATGATAAGTAGAGTATCGTTTTCGCAGAAATTTGTTTCTAAATTTTTACCAAGTATTAAAATATTATAGCAAATCAATCTTATTTAAGTAATCAAAATTTGTAAAAACTTAATTAAAACAAAATTTAAAATAAACACTAAATTAACCAATTAAAATTAAATATACTTGAGGAAAATAATAGACTAAAGACCTAAGATTATGAGTTTATTCAACATTTCATCGGATATCAACTTCTCTAATTATTTACCTTCTTAGGTGGTTTTACTAACCTAGAATCTAAAATTATGTACAAGTCTATGTTGAGATGTTTGTACAAATATATAACTTAATTAGTCTACTATTTGTCAATAGGAGTTAACTAAATTAAGTTCATTAAGCTAGTGTCCTAATTTGGCTATGTGTGGCAATTGGTGTATGTCTACCCGAATCGCAAATCAAATCACCTAAGTGACGTGAATATACACTATTTAAATTTTAATCAATATAAAATTTCTTTGTTGAGTCTCAATTAGATTTACAAATCAATTAATTATTGATCAGATAATTAACAACAATAATAACATATTTGAATAAGCAAAACTATACCCATTTATGATAAATAAAAGAAAAATTAATATTCAAACTACATATTAAAATCTACCATAATCTTAAAAAAACAAATTAGTTCATAATATCTAAAGAAAACATTATCCAAAGAAATTTAACCATGAAATTCAAGTCAAAGAAAGTAAGATTAACATAAAATAGAGAGAGAAACTAATGTTAAAGCTTTGTGTTCTTGAATCTTTGTTAATTGCTCTTGTTCTCTTACTTGATTCTTAGCTCAAAATCTCCAAAAAGGCTATTGTCGTTCTCTCTCTTCAATGCTCTGAAAAAGGTTCTTTTTATAGGTTTAAATTAACCTAATTTCCAAATTCCCGCATAGCAATTCATTTTTGGAAAGCAATGTGGCGCCACAGCCATGCTTCCTTGGCACCACAAAGCCATGCTGTTGTTTGTGGGGTCGTGACCTTACTTCTTCAGCGTTGTGGCGCTTTGGCCTTGGGAGTTTGTATGATGCACTCCATTCATCTAGTGCTGCGGCCATGCTCTTCCCAGCACTGCAGCCTTAACTTCCTCAACGCTGCAACTTTGAGAAACTCAAGGCAGTGGCCTCCAGTCAACATGCTGTCTTGTGTAGAATTGCATCCATCTATCATTTTTCAATGTGATTTTTACCTCAATCAGGTCTGAATTGGGTGAAGTGGTAAAAGTAAAAGTTATAGCATATTCTCTTATCTTTTCAATGGATCAAGAATCGCATCAATTAGACTTTTATAGTTTAAGTTATCTTTAAAATACTACAGCATATACGAATAAAGCTTTCACCATATTTGTGCGATTTTAAATCCAATAAACTTTTTTCATCAAATATCTTACAAAAACCAAGAAAGAAATCAACAATAACAATCTTTAAAGTAAATTAAAGCAAAATAAAGTAAAATTAAAATAAAATAACTTAAATTAACTACTTAACGTGTAATTTAACTTAGACTAAAAAACATCTAAAATGCTTATGATCCAAACTTAAAATCTCAAGAATCTAGCTATGAAAACCCTCAAAATGTGTCAAAATAACTCTATGTAATAGAGTTATCAAACACTTGAAGAATAGGGGAAGAAAAAAGAATGAAGAGGCAGTATATCAGATAATCATAAGCAACCAAGGAATAACGGTTGCATTTTTATATTTATACTCACAAAGTAAAATAAGATCCTTAAATTCAGCCTTATGAGACAAAATCGAAAAGGAATCAGCTAAGCACAGCTGTGCCAACGGTAGCTAAAACAAACTAGCAAACATGGCTATTGAGCCTTTAATAGAAAAGAACCAAAACAACTGCACAAGTGTGCGTACAAGAAGAGTAAAGTGATAAGACCTAAATGACACAAGGAGTGTCATACAACTTAAAACAGACAATAAGAAAATGCCACATGAACCCATCGTTTCAACACAAAGAAATAAATAAGCAAAATGACAGGCTAAATAATGTTTAGACATTAAACTTGAAACAAAAAGAAAAAAAAAACGACATCGTTTGATGAACACTATTCTTCAATCTTTAACTTTCTATTGGTTCCCTTTAAACCTTCAACCAGATTAGGAATCAGTTCTTCAACATAGCCCCTTGATTCCTAATCTTGTGAACACCAAACAATGATCTCAGCGTTTCAAACTTTTCCCTACTCAAGCTCTTGGTGAATATATCAGTTAATTGTTGATCAATATGACAATGTAGTAAATGGATTTCATTTTCCTTCACAACCTCTCTCAGTGCATGGTATTTAACCCTGATGTGTTTTGTTCTACCATGCAGTATAAAGTTTCTAGCAATAGCAATGGCTAATTGATTATCAACATAAATTGGTGTGCTCATCTCTTGCTTAACTCCAAGATCAGATAATAATTTTCTTAACCACTTGGCATGGTTTGATGCACCAACTGCTACTATATACTCAGCTTCAGCTGAAGACTGAGCCACAACCTCCTGCTTTTTAGAGTTCTAGGAGAAAACACCACTACCAAATGTGAAACAAACCCATTTGTACTTTTAGAATCAACAATAGACCTTGCTCAATCACTATCACAATAACCTAGTAAATCACTGCTCTCATCCTTCACATACACCAAACCATAATTCACTGTACCCTTCACATACCTGAGAAGTCTTTTTGTAGTAGTAAAATGCTCAATTAAAGGTGACTGCATAAATTTGGAAAAAAGACTAGTGGCGAACATTAGGTCTGGCCTTGTTGCAGACATGTATAACAAAGATCTTATGATATTCTTGTAAAGCATTCCATTTGCCTTAATAGACCCATCATCATTGCTCAACATACACCCAGTTAAAAGTGGGATATTCACATCTTTGCGTGATTCCATTCTGAACTTTTTTAATATGTCACCTTTATACTTAGTCTGATGTAGAATAATTTGAATAGGCAATTGCAATATTTCCATTCCCAAGAAGTAAGACATTAATCCTAGATCAGTCATCTCAAACACACTTAACATTTGAGTCTTGAAGTCTTCTAGATACACCTTGTCAGGACTTGTTGTCAGCATATCATCAACATATAGGGCCACAATTAACACCACAGTGTCATTTGATTTTTTGATGTATAAAGTGTGCTTAGTCACACTTTTGACAAAGCCTTGATCACTAAAATGCTGGTAAATTCTCTCATGCTAGGCCCTGGGAACCTGCTTTAATCCATAAAGAACCTTGACAAGTTTTCAGACTTTTCCTTCTGAGCCTTTCTTCACATACCTTTAGGCTGTTCTACATATATATTCTCTAACAATACACCATTAAGGAAGGCTGATTTAACATCTAGGTGAAAAATCTTCTAGTTTTTTTTAGTAAATAGTGCTACAAGTAGTCTGATGGTGTCATACTGGGCACCTGGGGCAAATGTTTTAAAATAATCAACATTATACACTTTAGCATAACCCTTTACAACTAACTTAGCTTTGTACTTGTTAATTGTCCCATTTGGATTTAGTTTTGTTCTGAAGAGCCACTTAACTCCAATCACATGTTGGTCAGTAAGTCTATTAACAAGGATCCAGGTATTGTTCTTCAAGATCATATTCATTTTAGCATCCATAGTAGCATTCCAGTTCTTGTTTGACACTATTGCAGTGAAATTTGTAGGCTCAGTTACAGCTACATGACATCTGTTGTATATATCCTACAAAGTTCTAGTTCCTTTAACAGCTAAGGATTCATATTTAATATCAGATACTTCATCATCAGTAACTTGCATAGGATTCTCATAAGCTACAATCACTTTATTTGATTTTTCTACAGTGCTTTTGTTCGAATTCCAACTTTGCCCTTCATCAAAAGTCACATCTCTACTCATGAATACTTTATTAGACTCGATGTTATATAGCCTGTAGCCTTTAATCACCTTACTGTAACTAATAAACACAGCCACAATTGACTTAAAATCAAACTTTGTTCTTCTTTCTTCAGGCACCTTGGCATGTGAGATAGTTGGTTTATGCCCAAACCACATCTCATAAGGGGTTTTTTTAACTCAGCACCATTGTATATGCTTTATTAAGCAAGTAGTTGGCTGTATTCATAGCTTCTGCCTAGAATTTCTTGGGTAAGTTCATTTGATATATAGCAGGCATCTTTCCATTTCTCCCATTGTTCTATTCTTCTTTTCTGACTTGCCATTCTGCTGAGGGTTATATGTTACTGTGAGCTTATGTTGAACTCCAAAAGTGGTTAAAAAACTCTCAAATTCAGTTGAAGTGTATTTTGTGCCATTATCACTTCTTACTGTTTTTATACTCAAGCTTGCAAAGTTTTCTGCAAGTCCCTTAAACTTCATGAATTGCATTAAGGCATTTGACTTCACCTTCAGGAAATATACCCAACAATAATTGGTAAGATCATCTATGAACAAATTATAGTATCTACTTCCCTTCAAAAAGGGAATTTTCATTGGCCCACTAATATCAGTATGAATAAGCTCCAATTTCTGAGTAGCCTTCCATTTACTTACCTTAGGAAAAGGTTTTCTAGTGACATATTTTGCAGTTTTTTTCTGGTTTTGCTATTGTTGGCAATCCTTCGACTAGTTCATTAGATGACATGTATGACAGTGAATTATAATTCACATGTCCTAGCCTCCTACTCTAAAGCCTAGAGGTATCACATTCACTATACAGTGCCAAGTGTTTAGTGTCTGCCAAGTTAAGAGGATAATAGTTGTTCCTCATTTCAATAGTCAATAGTTCACTACGAGTTGGATCAAAAATTGTGCATCCAAAATCTGCTTTCCTTTGACAAATGCAAATTCCACTAAACTGATCGGCCTATATTCTCTTACTCTATTTCGATTTTTCACCTTAGAAATTAATGTAATAAAACTTTCATTAACTCCATGCCCTAGTTTAACAGTATGAAAAAAAAATCTTTCATAAAGCACATCACTTTTTCACTATTTGCCACTGTGATTTGAAGAAGATGAGATTAAACTCCTCTGGTCTAGAAGTTTTATCCCCATCACACTCCTTGATAACCCCCACACACCTCATCTTCTTGAAAAGGGGATTCCAGTTCAAACATAATCTCTTCAAAAAAAACAGGGATTCCACAATTTATATCTTCCAGTTTTAACGTTTTTATCAAACTATAAAGCTTTTGAACATGTTTAAAAACCTCTTTTTTAATAGGATTTGGGTCATCAATTTGTTGGTTATTCACATGTATACTGGCCACTCTAATGCTTTCTTCTCATCTCAGACGTTATTGCATGAAAATATTTAGTATTCCTGTCACTTTCACAAACCCATCTGTTTCTTGACTTTTGTTTCCATTTTTCTTCTTAGATTCAATGCAGACTTCACAACTCACTTCTTTTCTTCATCACAACAACTCTCAAATCAAAGTTCCCCTAAGAAATCTGTCATTCCACATCCATTTTATGCAATTCTCCTTCCAAGGTTTTAATTTTCTGAGCCATCTCCCTAAACTTATTTTTATGCCAATCTTGAATAACTAGTAGTAAATTTCTCAACCCCCTCCATACTGCAAGTCCACGACTAGTCTCAGCCACTGCTTTCTTCCAATTGTCTGCTATCAAAGAGTGAAAGTTATCATTCTCCATCTAATGATTGCAAGCTTTGAAAGGTTTCGAACCTTAATTAGTATTCACACCTCCTAATACTACAAGATGATGATCAGACAAGGAACTGGACAAACATTTCTGAAATATATCCGAATAACAATTTAACCATTCATTAGCAATCAAAATTCTATCCAACCTTGAGAAAGCTGCCTCTGCACGCCTCCTGTGCCAAGTAAAACAATCCCTCACCATAGGGAAATCCACAAATGCTGTATCTTGTATGAAGTTGGCAAATGCGAAAATCGAGTTAATATTCTCAGTCCTCCTCCTCCTAATCCTTTCTTCCATTGATTTATTGAATTAAAATCACATCCCACACACCACCACACGTCCCTTTTGCGCATTTCATTTAGTAATAGTTCCCATAAAACGCTTGTCGTCCTTTCATCATTTGGTGTATATACATTGATAAAACCACACTACTTATTTAGACCATGGACTTTTGGTCGCTAGCATAAAATTTTTGTTTAATAGGTGTTCTTCCTCAATGAAAAAATCACCCTTCCACATGGTAATAATACCCCCTAACAAACCCTTAGCCTCCACACTGCACCCCATCACTCTGCTCTTCCACTCAATGACATAATCATAGGATTTTCTTTCCTAATCACCGTTTGAACAACTCTCTTCTTCTTATCTCTACATAAACCACGAACATTCCATGTAAAAAGTATCATTTAAACGATATAATACTACACCCTCAACCTGCTCTATTCCTCTAGACCTGGGTACCTCTCTCTTCTTCCTTTAACACCACCACAGTACTTATGAATTTCTTCTTAGAGTTCCCACTGCATTCCCAAAAATTTGTATGGTAATTTTACTTTCTAATTTGTTGTATTATTCTCTTTTTTTTTTTGTTTTGTTTTATTTAAAAATTTGAAAATTTTTGTTATAAAATAATTAAATTTTATTGTTGAAAATTGATTAAAAGCGTGAATAAGGAAAAGAAAAAAATTAAAAATTTGAACGATTGGTAAATTAGGGTATAAAAGTCCATAAAAAATAAAAATGGTTATGTAATCTGTTAAATAATAATTTCATTGGAAAAAAAATATTGATATATTAAAAAATTATATGAGCAACAATATAATAATGTGAATAAAAATAAAAAATGCAATTAATGTTAATTACTAAAACATAAATATGATGAATGATTTTAAAACCTAAATTTTTGTTTTATGCTATCTTACGAATATAATATGCTCATACAGAATTATTTAAATAAATATAATTAAGATTAGATACAAATTATGATCCTTGTTATTAATAATTGAATCAAAATCTTTTAATAAAATAATTTCCTTTTTAACATTATGTTTTCAACAATGATTTTATTTACAATTCAACTGATATCATTGAAATAATTTGAGAAAGTCAATATTCGATACCATTAATAATAATATATGTTAAGTTATACAACAAAATATAAATATTTTTTAAAGAAGCAACGATCTATCAATTATATCTCAATTTGTTTATGATAAAAATTATGCAGTTTATAAATAATTACTCTCAATATATTTAATTTGCTTAACTTTAATTTTATTTCATTATTTAAGAAAATGTGATTCTATTCTATTAGCAAGAAAATATGAATATTAAGATCTGTAGTTTAAATTTGGGGCAGCAATCCTCTATAGTGGGGGATAAACCATATATTAGCTTGTTACTACTTAGGATAAGATAGACTTCTTATACCAGGCAGCCACAAATTACAACGTCCAGGAGATAAGCTACCCGCAGCATAAAATAAGGCAAGCCAGTCTTTCAACCAAAGCCAAGTAGGGCATAACACTATCCTAATAGCTCCGGACAACCACAGCCTTGTAACCAAGGCAATGTTAAACCACAAACATACGAATAACAAGCTCCAGATTTAATATATGCAAGGCCCTGGTCCAAGACAATAGAAAGGAAGCTCCATCCAATTCCCAGCAAGTTTAAAGAATCTTTCCAGCTATGCCTCCAAACCATTTTAGCTGCTCCCATCATTCCACCCATGCAACATCACCACGTAAAGCCTGCTGTAAATCAGATAATGGCATTTAGTATGGAACTAAAAAGGGGAAGGGAGGAGCAGTTGTACAACGCACACATTCAAATGACCAAACAATGCCTCAAAAAACACAACACCACACACTCTACAACAAATTGACTATAATTCAACCTGCCAAGTTAGCTCTTTTTGGTTAAGTAACCAACAATTTTATCACGGTAAAAATAAAACAGTTCAAAACCCAAACCTTATTTAGAAGTATGGGAAACTTTTGGGGCATTCTGAGCAGTGCGAGACAGCTCGTGCGCTGGTGCAAGTTTTGTGTGTAACCCCATCATCTTGCACCAATAACGGGGTAGAGTTGATTGATTGCTATTCAGAATCATCATAGACTTCTCCATCATCAGAAACTTCATCAAATGATCTCATGTCAAGCTGGTATCGAAGGATGCCTCCAATCCCGCCAAACCCCCGGCAGAACTGAGAACCCTCCTGTGATTTGTTGGTAACAAACTCAAGATTACAACCAAACCGCCTGTATTCATTAGCAAACCACTCTAAAAGTGGCATCTTCTCCTGAACCTCCAAATCAGCAGAGCTGGCTGAATCATGGAAGTTGTTCTGATTAGCTTCCTGCTCCTTGTTCAAATGTTTTATGACAATTTCACCAGTACTGCTGTTCTTCAGCACATACCTATTGATGTCCAAATTTTCCCACACAATAAGGATCTCAACAGCTCCCATCTCCAAGGCCTTCAATGTGTCATCCACACCGAATACATATTTCCCTGTATCTTGACTGATTTCTTCAAAGTATTTCCCTATTAAGCGCTTCTCCTGTATGAATTTCACATTCGACAGGATTTCTGATGAAAGCTCAATTGCCTGGTTAAAACCATTCTCTCCTCCATAAGAGACATCAACCACATTCAGAATCTTAGCCTGAAGCCGCTGATCAAACATATCTGATTGACTCAACTCAGTTTTGAAATCAGCTGATCCAGCCAGTATTAATCCAGCAACATTAGGCTGGCTGGTGGCAGGATTGATAAAAAACTGTGTGGCAAGTTCAGCCGTCTTCCTCACATAGTTGTGCCGCTTTTCCATTCGAAGTCGAGCAAAACGAAGAGCTGATTGTCCTCCTCTCCCATGCTTCTTTGGAAGATCAACACTGAACTTATGAAGAACCTCTCTGGTATTACCACTTAATGTTCCAAAAAGAGTTCCATTACCATCCATTACAATAAAACCAAACTTATCATCTGATTCCAAAAGTTCATTCAGTGCTTCCGTGTGAAACTTGTTGTCACAGAGATAGAGTGATGCATTTATAGGCTTGAAAGGCTCAAAATCAATTGTGACTTTCTTCTCCTTCCCTTCTTCAGTCACAATTGTTCCTGTGTAGAGCACAAGTCCATTGGGAGGAACCTTACTATAAAGTTTGAGCCTCTGCTGAGCAGAAGTGATTGCACCCAACACAGATTGACGGTTGACCCTGCTTTTAATATTTGAAGCAGTTCCAAATTCATCTCCCAACATCTTCGTAACCCTAGATACTTGATCGCGCGGAGGCATTATGAGGGATATCATGCTGGTTCCATTGCCTTTAGCAGCTTCAAGTGCTTTAATCAGCTTCTTGATCTTCCATATCTCAATATTTTTATCGGTCTCGTGGCCGTCTGCCATTGCTAGGTAAAGTAATAATTGCAGAAAATGGAAGCTATAAAATTACCTAAAAAGGCAGTAAAACATTAACAAACTATAACTCAAAAGTATTCAAATCTAGCACTAAGGGCATGTTAGACCGGGAACTTTTCTCAAGATAATAAACCAATCAAACAAAAGACCCATAAGAACATGAATATTAACAAATAAAATATCATAAACTGCCAAAGAAAAAGCAAGTATGTATCAATCATAGGCCTTATCATAACCACATCTTTGTACCTTCACTTGCAACACATCTAGCTTCGTTGTACTAACAAAAGCAAGATCGAATAACCTAAAGAAATCGAGAAAAAATACTATTGTCTAGTCTAGTAATTCTTCAAAGAGCCATCACAAATCTAGTAATAATAACAGGAAAAAAATCACCTTTTTTTTAGATATAAAAGTGCCAAAAGCAACTTCAAATAAACTGAAAAAGCCAGGAGGCCAAAAAAATGAAAAAAAAAAAAAGAAGAAAAAACACGCGGCGCATAGTAATTGGTAATACTAACAAACGAGATCTTAATTAATCATTTAAAGTAGCCATCAAAGCATGTACTAATACACACGTAAATATCTTTTATTGATTTTATAGAAAATCCAAACATATCGGAAAAAAGTTGCAAAGATGTTACCTTAAATTAATATAAAAACAGGAAGAAATACTTCAAAAAGGCTTCTTAGCAAGATATTTTTGTAGATTCCTTTCCTGCTAACATACTATTTTAATCGCTCCCAAAAAAAAAATAATATTAACAGATTCCTTTTTAATATATTATATTATATTGTAATAGATATTCGCCAAAATATATATAATAATACTAGAAAATATTTAAAAATCTATTCTTGTTACTCGTAAAGAATAAGCTGTCTTATGTTAAAGACCAATTTTTCAAAACGAAAATGAAGAATACAACTGAAATTCGAAGCAATCGTATTAAATCGAAAAAATATTTAGAAATTGAGGGATATAATTTTATACTTAATCCCCGAAGTCGCTTCGTCTTGGATAAATGATGGAATCAGAAATCAGACCGAGATCAAATAGGAGAAGCAAAATCCAAAGCACGCTTTGAATATAGATAGAATTAAACTAAGAGAGAGAGAGAAACCTGAGGGTAATCGCCTGGAAGAAGAGGCTGGAATTTGTTTGCTTGTGAGTGCAGTCCGATAATAATACTAATAATATTCTATTCTATTCTCTCAATTCTTATGTTGAGAGCAAGAGCGAGAGACAACAAAGGCAGCTTTTATATATATATATATATATATATATATATATATATATTATATATATATATATATGTAGTACTACTACAGCTATTGCAATTGCGCCCTGAGACAGGAAATTCGTCTCAACCCCAAAGTCCATACCAAATTTCCAACGCGGCTAGGGTTTAGATTTGACATCATGAATTAAAATTTAACTATTTATGTAAGAAAATGTTGTATTTTTTTTAATGTTATATTCAATTGGAGTCTTTATAGAGTTTATTTGTTAACAATAATTAAAAATCAAATAAAAAAAGTGTATTATATGAAGCTTTCATAATTTTTTTATTTTAGAAAAAAGTTAATTTAAATTTTTTTTAATTATGAAATTATCAATCTGAATCAAATACTTGATACTTTTTCATCAATTTTTGAAAACTCAAATATGTCTTATAAAATTATGATCGTTAATTTTTATTTTATTCCTGTTTTTAAATATTATATCCTACAACGCTTGAAAATATAACTAGTTTTGGTCGTTCTTAAAAATAGTAAAGATTTTTTCTTATTTTTGAGAATATAAATTCATCTAATTTTATTTGTAATAATATTTATCATATAACTATAAAAATTCAATAGGAGATACTGATTATTACAGCAAATGAAAAAAAAAAAAGTGAGAAAATTTGTTATTGATCTATGTCAACTTAGATATAGTGATATATATTTATTAGTATAACTAATTAAATGGATTTTAATAATCAGATTTGGAGTAGGCATTTTTGTTTGAGAAGAAATTAAGATAATCGATAATTAAATTTGATAACTGATTAAATTATTAAGGTATTTAGGTCCATCATTTTTATATAGAGAAAAGAATATATTTGGAAGAGAAGAAGACAAAGAATGGATGGCATTGTCTATATACATAAAATACTCGAAAGAAAATTTTGGAGTCAATTGTCTAAAGTTAGCCTACGCATCAGCGAGGGTACACCTCTTATTAACCTTGAATAAAATATTTTCTGAATCAAAGTCATGTATACGACCATGGAAAAGCAGCTGGTCGAGAAGCTGGAACTAGGATAAAAGCCATTTTAGTATCTACTTCTAAGTTTTGCAGCCAGGAATTTGATCAAAATAGAGAAAAAAAAAAAACACCGAGTGATATGTGGAGAATATGGGAGAGGTAAACATAGTGAAGCTGCATGGGATAGGGGCTAATCCTTATTCTAAGAGGGTGGAACCGGCCCTTAGAATTAAAGGCATACCCTATGAGTTTATAGAAGAAGATCTGAGTAATAAGAGTCAACTGCTCCTCAAGTCCAATCCTGTTTACAAGAAGATCCCAGTACTTGTTCACAATGAACAACCAGTCGTTGACTCCCTTATCATTTTAGAATACATTGATGAAACTTGGAAAAACGCTCCTCAGCTCTTGCCTGATGATCCACTGGAAAGAGCTAAAGTTCGCTTCTGGACAAGTTTCATTCAACAACAGGTAAAGAATTGTCAGTACTGTCTCTTTACACCGTTGATATAGAACCCTACAGCTAGAAAATAACTAATATCTTTTGTGAGTGCAGTTGTTTGAGGCCATGACTAGAGTAGTAACATGTGATGGGGAAATTCAAGCAAAAGCAATTGATGAAGTACAAGGGAAAATGAAGGTGCTGGAAGAGGGAATGAAGGAAGTCTTCCCAGGTTCAGGTTCTCCAAGCATTGATGGTGATAATTTAGGATTGTTAGACATTATGATTTGTTCAACATTCAGTCCCTACAAAGCTTATGAGGAAGCCCTTGGAGTAAAAATATTAGACCCAGAAAGGAACCCATTGGTATTCTGCTGGGTGAAAGCCTTGAATGAGCTGCCTTTGGTGAAAGAGCTATACCCACCTCATGACAAGCTGGTAGCCCTGCTAAAGGTTGTCAGAGAAAATGCCCTCAGAGTTTCTTCCTCGACTTGATCTTCTTCTATTAATATGGTTCCAAGTTTGCCTGCTTTTGTTGTCAAAAATTTGCCTTTAAGGCCTTATTATGTGTGTTTAATCAAATAGAACTTGAGCTAATATAGCCTCTTTTCCTGTAGCTTCTTTTTACAGAGAGCTCTCTTCATCACTGGTACATGTCAACTAAATCTTGGTTTCAATAATAATTTTTGTTAACAAGCTAAGTAAAATTTTTATATCACTTTTTACATTGGTTTCAACTAAAGGCGCACAATTGTTAATAACATAGATCAACTGTCATTTTTCCATGCTAAATTTAGTCGGAAACTTTGAGGTTTGAGGTTGAGCTTCAATGTCAGCGAGTACGGGACTGCAGTCAGGAACAAGGCAAAAGGGTTTTTGGATGAACAATAATAACATTAACAACATCAAAAGAGGCAAAACAGAAACGTACGGGGTTCATTAAGAGATCAATTAACTTGCTTATTATCCAATGATCGATACTTGCCTAACTCATCAAATTCACATCATTAAACCGTTATTTCAATTTTTCACTAAAAGCCAGAAGCAATAACAATGTTATTCTCCTTTATGATTTGGTGAGTTGCTGCGAATTAAGTTGAACTCGTTCACTTTCAGTAACCCCAGTAAACAAATATTCTTTGACCTTGATTGCCTTGAGTAAGAAGGAATTGACCCATTACTTAGTTATAAGCTCATGGCTGATGTAATTCATGTGGTCCATTCAACACTAACGGGGCTACAGATTAATATGTTAATGTGTATGACCTAGTTAGAATACCTTAAACTATCTCTTCTTCAATTTTTCATCATATCACTTCTGACTCGTGGCTTAGTACAACTCCGAAAACCATTTTTTCCCCTATTTTGTAATTTTTTAACTTGATGGCTGAGTTAGCAAAATGTTGACAAATAACTAAAGCTAGATTGTTTAAACTTTAAACTCTATATATTGCTTAATCTAACCGGACACTACAAAGTGATAATTTGCCCTTTCGTTGGGATAGTTGGCCAAGTTGTTGAAAGAAGAGAGATGGGAGAAGAACACTACACGGGATGTGGGCTAGCCCTTTTGTTAAGAGGGTGGAAGTAGCATTAATTCATATCATAATAGATAAGAAAAATATTTAGCTTCAAAAATTTTTAAAATATTTAATGTGTTATATATTTAAAACATTAATTAATACTATCATTATGAGAATATATAAGAAAAATATTTAGCATATAAAATTTTTAAAATATTTTATATATTATATATTTAAAAAATTAATTTATATCATTATTATAAAAATACGAATTGTGTAAGAGATTAACAAAAATAAAAAAGTCTAGAAATTATTATTAGTTGATAGATTAATTTATCACATTTTGACTCTTCCGGTTTTTACAGTAATTATAAAATTAGTCATTTCAATAATAAAAATTGTGAAAATAAAATTTCAAAACAAACTAAATGATGAATTTCTTACATATGATTTAGTTGTCTATATTGAAAAAGACATTATTAACTTTTTCATTACAAAATCAATAATTGATAAATATGAATTTAGAAAATATTGTAAAGCATAATTTTTCTAAAAGACTATGGTATGTATTCTTTTCCTATTTTTTTTATTTACATGTTATATTAAATTATTATCCATTATAAATCTTTTAATTATTAATTAAATTCAAAATATTAGTTTTAAAAACTTTTAACTCTCAGTTTCCTTTGTCTTTAGTCCCCTCAAAATTTATCTAGCTCCCCCCTAGTACATCGGAGAAGATTTGGGGAACAAAACCCCACAGCTCCTCCAGTACAATCCTGTTTACAAGAAGGTTCCTGTTCTTGTTCATAATGGAAAGCCAATTGCTGAATCCCTCATCATCCTGGAATATATTGATGAAACCTGGTAGAATAGCCCTCAGCTCCTTCCTGAGGATCCATACGAACGAGCCAGAGTTCGCTTCCGGACAAGCTCTATCCAGTAATTGGTTAGACAATATTCATGCTTCACCCACTACTCGAACAGAGTTGCTCTGTTTTACATGATTTTCATTGCATACATAATATAAGACAATAATGATACGATGCTATGTAAAATGAAGCAAATACAAGGAATTTGTCTTGAATGCAGCTGCTTCAGACACTGATCACAGTGATCAAAACTGACGGAGAAGCACAAGAGAAAGCCATCAAGGAACTGCTAGAGAAATTAGAGGTGTTGGGAGAGGTAATGAAAGAGTTTTTTCCAGATGGTAATCCATCCATTGATAGTGAAAATGTGGGACTCCTTGACCTTGTATTTTTCACATCGTTCGGACTGCACCAAGTTCGAGAAGAAGTTCTTGGCATAAAGATCGTAGATCCAGAAAAGACTACATTACTGTTCTCCTGGGTGACAGCTATAAACCAGCTGCCTCTAGTGAAAGAGTTGACTCCTCCTCATGACAAGTTGGTGGCATTTCTTAAGTTTATCAGGGAGAATGCTCTCAAGTCTTCTTCAGCTTAGTATGATTTGGTGTTTGCCTTCGAGGCCTTGATATGTGTGTTATATGATCGGCAGCACTAAATAGAACTTAAGCCACCTTTTCGCTAGCTTCTTTTACAGAGAGCTTTCACCTCTACATGTGTACCAAAATATTGGTTTCAATAATAAATTTTCTTAGGAAGGTTAACTGATTTTTTTTTTTTGTTACATTGATTTTGACAAGAGGGGCGGTTTACAAGAACATAGATCAACTGTGGTTTTTCCATGCTAATTTTAGCCAGAAACTTTGAGCTTCAATTCTGACAAACAAAATGATCTGCTTCTTTAATGGGGACACAGGTAGTCGGTTAACATAATTCAAAGACAAAAGAAGGCTTCAATTGACTTCGAAGCAAAACTTACAGAAAGAAATGGTAATGTGCTTGTAGATTGTCCCCATATTTCACTTTTGCCTACAAATAGGGCTCTAATTCATGGCTTTCGTGCCAACCAAGACATTGGACTGGTCAATAGCCTTAGGATTGAAGTTAGAAAATTTCACGTTAAAAAATATTAGCAATTCCAAGAAGGAAAAAAGAATTCATTCCATGGATATGCTAGATGTTTAAATCCAAAGTCCAATTTTATATCTATTTGTAAATTTTTGACCATCTGAAAAGTGCCAAGACACTTTAAACATTCTATTTATTAAGGGATCCACCATAAACACAAAATCCAAGCACTAGCAACAAGAAGAAGGGGGAGATACAGAGATGGAGGAAGAAAAGGAAGTGAAATTGCTTGGGATGTGGGCTAATACATATGTTAAGAGAGTGGAAGTGGCCCTAAGAGTTAAGGGAATACCCTATGAGTATATAGAAGAGGACTTGAGCAACAAGAGCCAGGTGCTCCTACGACACAATCCAGTTCACAAGAAGGTCCCCGTACTTGTCCACAAGGGAAACCCTATAGCTGAGTCCTCTGTCATCCTGGAATATATTGACGAAACCTGGAAAGTTGCTCCTCGGCTCCTCCCTGATGATCCGTATCAAAGAGCTCAAGTTCGATTCTGGGCAAGTTTTATTCAGCAACAGGTAAAAGAATGATGCTTCTTAAATCACCAGATATCACTATGCTATGTTTCCTTTTATTTTCTTTTCTTTTCCTTTCAAAATAATTGATCGTCAAGTATTATTGACCAAGAGATGTCAACAAAGAAAGGATAGAAAAGAGCAGTTGTAATACCTTTGTCATAGATTAGCGCAGAACAGAACCATGGTCTTTGTGAATTCTAACGTTCTACAGAAAAATTAAGAAGACTGGCAATAGAATAAGGAACCGAACTGTCCTCATTACAAGAGCAATGATATATCTGATGTCAAACTGTCGATGACTAAGATTTGCACCAATCGTTTTATGCATGCAGCTGTTTGAGGCCATTGGTTGGATTATCACAAGCAATGCAGAAGCACAAGAGAAAAACACAGTTGAATTGCTTCAACAAATGGATGTATTCGAAGAAACGATGAAAGAATTTTACGCTGAGGGCATTCAAGGAATCCGAAATGACAACTTAGGGCTCCTGGACATTCTAGTTTGTGCAACATTTGGCCCCTACAAAGCTCTAGAGGAAGCCGCTGGTGTAAAAATTCTAGATCCGGAAAGGCATCCGTTTTTATACTCATGGGTGACAAATTCGAACGAGGTGCCTGTGATGAAAGAAGCAACCCCTCCTCATGAGAAGCTTTTGGCACTTCTTCAATTTGTTAGACAAATTGCCCTCAACTCTTCCACTTCACAATCTTGATAACCCATCAAAGTTGCAAATATCTGGTGAATTAAAATAAATTTGAGGAATCATTCCTTTCTCTTGTTTAGACCTTTGTTTACACTAGGAATAAAGCCTGTTGGCAACATGTTTTTTCCTACAACAACTTCTGTATTGCCCGTGTTCTATGTATTCTTAATTAGGAGTCAATCCTATTTCTTAATTCTTACGAGTTACTAATACCTTAATTGGTTATCTTTACTTCATTCCAACCAAAATATAAAACAAAAGAAAAACCCAACTCTAGAAAAAGAGGAAAAAGAAAGCCACCCCTCCAGTAATTTCAGTCAATTGCAGCAATCAGACTAGTTACTAATTAATATGGCATGCAAATAACTTATCTTGATGGGCATGAGTGTATGGCACCAGAGTTGGAGCGATCCAGAGAGTAGAGGGTAAAGATTCCAACAAAAAATTAAATGCTCATTCACGTTTAAACAAACAACTCGCAATAATAATGCGCACAATCATCATCTCTTCAAGTCAAAATTTAATTGAAACAAAGTAAAATTGAAAAAGCTTCTGTCTCATCTTTTAGCTCTTTGATGCCTGCTTTTCCTTGGTCTTCTGAATCTTCAAAACCTTCTTCACAATCTTCTGCTCTTCAACCAAAAAGGCCCGTATGATCCTATAGAAACATTAGAATTTCCAGGAATTATTCACTGGCATATTACAAAAGAACAGTATCAAGCACTTCACATTTGAAGTTATATCTGTCATTGTATCAAAAGGTAAAAAACAGTTACTTCCATGTGAATAAGATAGCAAAATTAATAATTTTGGCAAATAGATATAAGCATACCTCTCCCTGACTGCACCACCAGATAGCACGCCACCATAGGCACGGTTCACAGTCCTCCTATTCCTGGGTAACCTAGACCTCTTGTATTCGGCAGGTCTCAAGTGAGGAATCTGCACATAGAGCAATGTCGCATAACAGGAAGATTATTTCCACATGAAGCAGTCAGTCAACTAGCACAATCAGCACATATTATGTACAATAATTAAGTTTAACAAAGGCAAAATGACTTCTGCGCTTTGAAAATAATCAAACAACATTAAGCTCAACCTGTCCCCAAGACAGAAGAAAAATAAACAGCAAAATAAAACTCAATCCTGTGGAGGAAGCGAGCAGGTGAAAGGCTAACATTGCAATCTAACACGAGAAGTTTAATTCAAAATGAAGTAAAGTTTTAATCCCAAACTAAACTTCATCCCCATCTTGGAGAAACACAATATAATGGGGGAGAAATGCCCCAACAAGACATAAAATTGCATTGGCGATGCGGTATTTCCTTTACAGTATGAAAGTAAAATTCACAAAGTGTTTTGCATCTGTGAGAGATAGGGCAATTTATATAACAAAAACAAACTACAAAGAGCTGCCCCAATTGTTTCCAGCACTAAATTTAACTAACTTGTTTATAAAAATGCTCCTTTGCATGTATTTAACGACTGATTGGCATAACATATTATGAACATTCCAAGCTCATTCCTCCAAAATATAACTACCCCAACAATTCAAACCATTTTATATGTCTGAAGCGTTCTTTTTCTTTTCCCATCCCTAACCTTTTTCAACATTAATAAAGGTAAATTCAACTAAAAAAGCTTGAATTCCTTATACACGTGAAAATATAGGAAAAGTTCAATGTTGATGCAATGCAAAAGCTCACAAGCTTGAATTAATTGGTTCTTTAAAAAGAAAGTGAGAACATTTAGTAAATTAAACAACATACCCCTTGGATTCTTTTGCCAGTAACAGGACATTTGGGTCCGCTAGCTCTCTTCTTGGTGGTCTGGTACACAAGTTTCCCACCTTAAATTTCAACCAATGCCCACACAAATAAGCAAAGTTAAGAATTAAAAAAAAAAAAAGCAATGCATATATATATATATATATATATATATATATATATATATATATATATATATATANACGGTGCTGGTTGGACTTGGTAGCGTAGCTGTGGCGCGTGCGGTATGTCAGCCGTTGAACCATTTTTTCCCACTTTTATGATTCTCTCCCTCTCTCTCTCTCTCTGTGGATGGAGGCGGAGACTGGAAGGGCTCTTGTTTGCAGCGAAGATGGCAAGTTAAAAACTGGAATGACTAGGATGCCCTAAATCGGACGGCTGTTGTACCTTCTATTTTAACGGTTGAAATTTGGTCTCCTTTGCTACTTTATTTTATTTAGGTTTTATGGTCGAAAAAATTTGAATTCTTTTTAAAAAATTTAAATAAATTTTTATTCTTTTATTATATTCAATCACATTTTTGTATTTTTATTTTAGATCAAATAAATTTTTTATAATTATTAATTAATTAATTATTATTAATCAAAATATTATTTGTCATTATATATTCACGTTGCACTGATGTAACGTTAATATGGAAGGTAAAAAATATCACATGTTATATTATTATCAATTATGATATGTCAACGTATTATATCATCATCAATTATGACATATTAACATATTACATGGCATAAACATCATTAATTGTGACTTGTTGACATGTCAAATGGCATAGAATAATAAATAATATTTTACCTAAATCAAACCACACAATATAGCTTATTTGACTTCGAATAAAAGTATAAAGACTTATTTGATTCAAAATAAAATAAGTGAGTCATAATTAAACATAATAAAAAAAGAACTTATTTGAATTTTTTCTCAATAATTTAGAGATTTTTTAAATATTATACCTTTTATTTAATAGTAGTATTGAAATTAAAATAGACCATTAAAAATTTGATTTTATTTGGAACAATACAAAAATAGAGTTATTCTAAAAGTCTCGATGGGCACTCTTTTATGATTAGTTAAGTTATTATTTATAAATAATATAGTTATATAAAATATAGTAATTGACAATGAATGTGATGAATACGAAAAATATTACCTAATATCATAATCTTACTTTAGCAAAGGTTTATAAAATATAATGGCATAAGAGTAAATATGTAAAATAAATAATTTTTTATCATTTAACACTTACATTTATCAAATAATATAGTAATTATATTTAACACTTAATTTCTCAACAACATATCAAACAGTTTTTACAATACAAATTCAATACTTAATTTTTCAGTTTAGCAAATAACAGCTAATTATGCATTAGAAATATGTCCTCAAACTTTGCTTAAATATGCATTTCACCTATCTAACTTTCTCCTATATCATCTGATTAATCAACCTATCATATGAAATTAAGGATGCGCAAATGGCTTCAAACTTCAAGCAATTTTTAAGGTTACCTACACGATAATCATGAACTAGTTTGTTCGGACTTATTCTCATTTTTCTAAGCATAGTGCATGATTTACACACACGAAAACAATTATAATTTATGTACCTGTTTTTTTTTTCCTTCTTTGAAGTTGACTTTTTTGTTGAAAAAAAAAAAGAAATAGAGAGAAACGAGGAAAAAGAGGGGCGAGAAAAGAGAGATAGAGATAAAAGGGAAAGGATCAAGCAAGGAGCAACAAGGGAGGAACAAGGTCATAAAAGCTAAATAGGGACAGAATCAAACTTTAGATATTTATCATAGACTGATCTTAATTAAAGGATAAAGGTTACAATACATTAAAGCCTCGGAGTCAAAATTATAAGGTTCTAACACAATTTAATCATCTTACACCAAGCTAGATTGCAGCAAACCACAAGCTATCCAAGTGTATATATAGTCTTTGATGATGATCCACAAGAATGCCAATTAGGAATAACTTTAATGGAGAATGGGGTTACTCAAGCTTGCAAAGTCTAGTGCTAGCTAGAAGAAGGCAATCAATACTTTCTTTTCATAGAAAGAAATCAAAACACAGCCAAAAACTTCAAAGTTCATCAACTGACGATGAAGGCACCAAGTTTTCAAGCTAAATGTGATCCACACGGTTTCATCTCCTCAACCAAACCACAGGGTTTCAAACAACCATTGTTTAAACCTCAATCAACGAATAATAGTACATGAGTCACACTCAAAAAAAAAAAACAAGAGAAAAAAACAATGCCCTAGTTGGTTGAAAGTGATGATCGACGGCTCACAAGGTTACAAGATAGCTAGGTCTATTTTAATGGATAAAAAGTCTTTGCAATTTCACTCAAAAAGCTTTTAGGGTTTTGTGGATGATTTCTAGTAGTTTAGTATTGTTGGTCATACCCCACAAAATATAGCATAAGCCTTATAATTTTAGGTAATTAATTAATCCCAAACCTCAGTGGATTTTGCTTAACCTTCATGTTAATTGCAAAATTACCAAGACTAATTGAACTATTTAATTAAATCCCTAAAGTTCTCAACTTTTTTCAATTAAGTCAAACTTAATTAACCTGTTTTCCACATTCTCAATTGACATTCTTTAACGTTTGTGACCCATCAAGTTCTTAACATGTTGACAATAAATAGAAATTATAATACAAGTCAAACTAGAAATAGATGAATTAAACTCCTTTGCATTCATCATCAATTCTCAATTGATCAGTTCATATTTATAAATCAAGATTAGCATATAGCAATGTATCATAACCACCCAAATCTTAAGATTAGTTATAATAATTTGACTCAATCTTTCAATACGCAATCTCATAGTGTAATTAATGTCCCTTCATCATCTAATATCTCAACAAGACTTAGAAAATGGTGCAGTTTCTACTCTAATTCTATCTTTAGCATTTTAGTACTTGATCCCAATAATTGAACTCATCTTGAGACTATGGACAAACCATTTGTCAACATCTCAAATTGTCTAAGCCTAGGGCTTCCATGAGTTATTACTTAGCAAGCTATAATAGGATATTCCCTTTAATTTCACTTAAAGTGATAAATCCTATATTGATCATTGTCTTACCTTCATATATCTTATGCTATACCTAATATCTATCCCCTTTTTAGCATCCTTGGCTAAGACCATTTTAGATAGTATCAAAGTATAGCACTCCTTAAATAAGGTAATCACATGATCTCAAATCTAAGGATCTTTTACATAACTATGACAAAAAAACTTACTCCATAGACACTTGAGTGATATATTAAATGGAATTCTCATGGTGGGTCATGTTTAGTGCAATTGTTCTTATAACAAGCATTCACATGTTAATTCAAGTATCCTCATGCTTTAATCTAAGGAACATAGCCATGTTTCAATCTTTATGTCTTATCAATATCTATGTTTCTTGATAAAACTTTCGATAGGAACTAATTTAAGGATAATGAATTGATGCGATAAGGTTATTGTAATTATAATTCTTTATAATACCTTTTGCAAAGCATGTAATATTCCATGCAAATCAGCATGCATAAGGATTTAATAAGTAAAAAGTACCTTTTATAAATAATAAATGCTTAATGACAATAAGTATCTTCGTATAACAAATCCAATTCACTTGCTAGGTATAATAACACTATCAATCTCCCATTTGCAATAAAGTCAATCACTTATGTATCTAATACTAGAGTCTTCCATGATGATCATTTTTCTATTGGGACAGAGGCTTCGTGAATGGATCTGTTAGATTTTTATTTATGGGAACACCTTCAATCTTTATATCACCTCTTTGTATGATCTCCTTGATTAAGTAATAATAGCTTAATACATGTTTGGATATATGATGAGACCTGGGCTCTTTTTCTTATGTAATGGCTCCATTTTTATTACAATACAATAGTATTAGGTTAACAATGCTAGGAACCACACCAAGTTTTTTCATGAAATTCTCGATCAAAATAACTTATCTACCACTTCAAACATAGAGATGTATTCGACCTCAATTGTAGAGTTTATGGTTGATAACTTTATGATATAGAGTTATTTGGGTTTAATTTCGAATGAATGTATAGATACATTGGGGTAATGTATTGATACATATGGGGCAAAATAGCCTTAGGTGCTTTCTGCTTCAAATGCATCGATACATTTTGACAATATATCGATACATGTTCATCTTTGGCCAAATCTATCGATACTTTCTCAAATGTATCGATAGAATATTCTTCCTAGGGCATTTGTTGTTCATTTTGCCATGAATGTATCGATACATTGAGGTATGTATCGATACTTACACCCTTGTAGGTCGTTCTAGGCTTCCCAAAAACTCCAAAAATCCAAGTTTAACACTCTAATATTATTCTTGGTTGATATCACATCTCAAATCATTCATTTAAATTAATCCCATACACATAATCTCACAAACATAACATCAAACTTAGATTGAAACCTTAAATTATGGGACCATATCATATTTCCTCAAAGTTTTTGCCTAAGTGTCAATATATATACTTTCAAGCACTTAGCATACATATCATATCATCAAAGTCCTCAAAACTCCACATATTTCATAAATCGTTCTTAGCACACATAAAAAATTGGGGGTGTTACAATGCCATCGACCCAATGACCATCGTACATAATCGTAAGCTTCACATTGACATGCCACTGAAATTTAACAAAAAATAAGTGCCACAATCAATTAATTTATATATAAAAAAAATTTGTAATCATAAGCTTCAATGAACTAGTCACGCAATACCTAACAAACCTTTCACGTAATGCTTAAAATCAATCTTACAATCCCTTCGTCTTAGTCATGCAATCCATACAACCTAGTCACGGAATGTCTAAAAATCAATCACGCGATGTATCGAAATACCTACATCTCCTTATGCCTAAAAATCAGTCACGTAATGCTTACAACCCACTCACAAAAAGCCCAAAATTCAGTCTTACAATACTTAAAAATCAATCACATAATACCTAAAATCCAATCGCGCAATGCCTAAATCACAATGTTTAAATACCAATCTTGCAATGCCTACAAACTAGTGACTTAATGCTTAAAAATTAGTAACGTAATGCCTAATAACTAATTGATTTGCCTACTCGTAACTAAGTTTAAGTTGTCAAAATCATACAAATATCTAATTAACAAATATGTCTAATCAATTTTAACCTTTCAACTCTAAGATTCAATTTTATGAATATAAACCTCAAAATACATATCTTGATGCCATTTCTTCTCTGTGGGATTGTGAGAGATAGTTTAATGACGAGATAAATAGTATTTGGTAAGAGACAAAAATGGAAATGGCGAGATAAATGCTAATTTTGCATAGAGAAAACTAGTGATTTGTCTAAAATTATTTAAAAGCTATTGTTTTCAAATCATGTCAAAAATTAGATGAAAATAATTAAAATTATTATAAAAATCATTTTTGAATTAGACTTATAAAAAGGGTTACTTCCCACCATTCCCTTTATAATAAATTGAATCAATCCAAATCGCTAAGTGTTTGATAGGAGACCCGGTCCGAATCGAGCTTGATCAGATAGGTGCTCGTGCTTCTTCGCTTCCATCAAAAACAGAAAAAAGAAACGGCTACTTCCAAAGGAGCCATGGACAGTGAACATAACTGAGAAATGAACAACACATCCCACCATTGCCTCTCTTTATTAACCAGCTGCAAAAACCTCAAAACCCTCAATCAAATCCACGCTTCTCTCGTCAAAACCGGCCTCAACTCGGACCCTTTTATCGCCGGTAAACTAATCCTCCACTGCGCTGTAACTAACTCCGATGTTCTCGACTACGCTCGCCGTTTCTTCCTTCACTTCCCAAATCCGGATGTCTTCATGCATAACACTCTTATTCGAGGGTTCTCAGAATCGAGTACCCCTCAAAACTCAATATTTACATTCATAGATATGCGTAGGAAATCAATGGTTCCTCCCGATAGCTTCTCCTTCGCGTTTGTTCTCAAGGCGGCGTCGAATTATGGGTCGTTGAGAGCTGGGATTCAGCTGCATTGTCAAGCTTTGATTCATGGTCTCGATACCCATTTGTTTGTTGGGACGACTTTGATAAGTATGTATGGAGAATGCGGGTCTGTTTGTTTTGCGAAGAAAGCGTTTGAGCAAATGCTGGAACCAAATGTTGTTGCTTGGAATGCAATTGTGACGGCGTGTTTTAGGTGTGGTGATGTAAAGGGTGCACGGAAAATGTTTGATATGATGCCTTTTACGAATTCGACTTCCTCGAATGTAATGCTTGCAGGGTTTGCGAAAGCTGGGGAGATGGAGCTTGCCAAAAAGATGTTTTGGGAGATGAAAGTGAAGGATGATGTTTCTTGGAGTACTATGATTGTTGGATTTGCTCATAATGCGAGTTTTTGTGAGGCTTTTGGATATTTTAGGGAGTTGCGAAGGGTTGGGTTGAGACCCAATGAGGTTAGCTTAACTGGGGTGCTATCAGGTTGTGCACAAGCGGGGGCGTTTGAGTTTGGTAAAATCTTTCATGGATATATTGAGAAATCTGGATGTAATTGGATTACTGCCGTGAATAATGCACTCGTGGATATGTATGCAAGGTGTGGGCATGTGGAGATGGCTCGATTAGTTTTTGAGAATATGCCATATAAGAAGAGTGTTGTTTCTTGGACTTCAATGATAGAAGGGCTTGCGATGCATGGTTATGCAGAAGAGGCAATACAGGTTTTTCATGAGATGGAAGGGTCTGGAATTAGGCCTGATTGGATTACCTTCATCACCATCCTATATGCTTGTAGTCATGCTGGGTTGATTGAGCAAGGATGTAGCTATTTTTCTAAGATGAAGAATGTGTATGATATAGAACCAAAGATTGAGCACTATGGTTGCATGGTTGATTTGTATGGTCGAGCTGGTTACCTGCAGAAGGCCTATGACTTTGTATGTCAAATGCCAGTATCACCTAATGCTATAATTTGGCGGACTCTTCTCGGGGCTTGCAGCATCCATGGTAATGTTGAGTTGGCGGAGCAAGTAAAGGAAAGGCTTTCTGAGCTAGAACCCAATGATTCTGGTGATATTGTGCTGCTGTCAAATATTTATGCAGTTGCAGGGAAATGGAAGGATGTTGCCACAGTGAGAAGGTCAATGACAGCTCAGAAGATAAAGAAAACTCCTGGTTGGAGTATGATTGAAGTTGACAGGACCATGTATAGCTTTGTAGCCGGGGAAAAATCAAAAAAGACTACTGCAGAGGCTTACGAAATGCTAAAGGAGATAATGTTGACGCTTAGGGTTGAGGGAGGTTATGTTCCAGAAGTTGCAAGTGTTTTTCATGACGTAGAGGAGGAAGAGAAGGAAGATTCAGTATTTAAGCACAGTGAGAAGCTTGCTGTAGCTTTTGGGATCTCGAGGCTGTGTAAGGGAAGGGATATAAGAATAGTGAAGAATTTAAGAATATGCAGAGACTGCCATACAGTTATGAAGTTGATCTCTAAGGTTTATGGATTGAAAGTTGTGGTCAGAGATAGAAGTCGTTTTCACATGTTCAATGATGGTTCTTGTTCATGCAAAGATTACTGGTGATTGGTAAGTAGTAAGCATTAAGGCAATGAAAGTTTCTGCACTTCTCAGAAAAGAACTTAAATTTAAAGGAGAAAACTGAAGCTGCAGCCTGAGAAAGGAAAAATGAGCTATGAACCTGCTTATTGGGAAGAAGTACTGTGAAAAAAAATACAATGTTTGAGCTATACAATGGATCCGGTACAAGGAAGATTTTGAAAACTAACAATATTTGATTGAATTGTGCCAAAATGGAAAAGAACTTTTGAGTGAATCATACTCTGTTGGTATGCTGTAGGTCATGACATACTGAATGGACAGGGATGGAGCAAATAGTTAGTCTACAAGTCTGGTCAGGCTTCCCATGTGTAACATATGAACAATGTATCTCCACGTTGAGTCTTTCCTGGATTTGGGTGGAGATACTGACCTGAAGCTGATTGTGCAGAGGAACTTGCTGAGCACAGTCTATACTTATTCTAATAACCAGTCTGCGGCAATTTTGAACCCATTATTTGAGATGTTGTCAGTGTGTATACAGAGAATTTTCAACTGGAGCTAATCAATTGTAGATGAATGAGAATATTTATTACTGCATCCATTTTGGATGCAAATGGGAGTGTGAAAAGACCATTTTTTTTGTACAACAAGAAAACACACAAAAAAAAGGACTATTCCTAATGAATTTTGCATTAGATACTATGGAATCTCTTGTATAGACGTTGAGAACTATCCTTTTCCTCGTGTTTTTTTTTTCTTGCTTTCACAACTCTCTTCACTTCCTGCCCATAGGGTTCCTATCTCTATTTAAATATTTGGGGTAGTATTGTCCTTTTTTTGTTTTCTTCCTTTCTCCAAATTTGTTGCTAGTAGTAGCAACAACAATTCAAGCACCGGCAAAACGAGAAAAGTAGACAGAGATAGGAATTGAAGAGGACTGATCTCTTGAAAAGGGCTGTAGGCGTCCTAAGTTCCAAGTAGTCAAAAGAGACAAAAAGTGGAAACCAAAAATCTTAGTGGAGTGGTCCTGGTTTTAAGTCGCTAAGAATTCCAGCAGAATCTGCCTTCTCAAAGTACCATCCTTCTTTTTGCTTCTCTTCCTCCTCCTTCTCTCTCCAGATATTTCTAATCTCAAAAGGCTCTTTCATTCTCTCTCTGAATTTCTCCAATTCTTTTTCATGGCCTCCTTTGCAATTTCTATATTCTCGTCATCTTCTTTTGCTCTTTCTTGCAAAAACTACAGACCATTTCTCTCTCCCACAGCCTTGTCTGCAAAACCCATTTCCATCAAAGCTTCTTCTGCTTCCCTGGATTACTCTACACCCTCCTCTGTCATTGAACAAAAGCCCCTCAAACCTACTAAGGTAAAAAAGTTACCATTACTTTAGTTGAAAACATTGCGGAAATTTGAAAACCTGGAAAGACTTTTCATAATTAAACTGTAATTTATAGATCTGGGTTAGATTGGATTCTTCAATATTAGTTTAATTTTAGTTTGTTTATATCACTAGTAGTCTCATATCATATCTTTTTAATCATTCAGACAAATTGTTGGGAATGGAAGTTCAAGGATAATGTAATTAATATATACTATGAGGAGCATGAGAATGAGAGCACTGATCATGCAAAGAACATCCTTATGATTCCAACAATATCTGATGTAAGCACTGTACAAGAGTGGAGAGCAGTGGCTAAAGACATTTTGGGACGAGTTGGTAAAGTCAATTGGCGAGCTACTGTTGTTGATTGGCCTGGTTTGGGATACTCTAGCAGGCCAAAGATGGATTATGATGCTGATGTAATGGAAAAATTCCTAGTTGATTTCATTAAAGAGATAAGCTCCCCAGGTGGCTACTAAACTTTCTTCTTTCACAGTGTTTATCATTGTTGGTTGTAGTTAATTTGTTGCTTTTTTAATATGCATAGTTCTGATTGCTATGATTGATGATGATTATTTTGCTTGAATGGCATGATTTGACCCTTGTTGTGCTTATAATTGTTTGTGTTGATAGTGAATTCCATGGAGAGAGGCTTGGGCTACTGCAGGCTTAAAAATGTCTCTTCATTCTTTTTAATCCTTTTGGGATTTAGGAGTGCTTCTTCTTCTATATCTGTGTTCACTTCTATTTGTATTTATTTGCAGCATGATTAATTGGTTGGGAGAAAAGAAAACTTTTCATTCCTTTGCATTGTCTGTCAAAATTCCTTTTGAGACTATTTAACATAAGGGGGCTGTGCTGGTTGAGAGCATGTAGATTTATCACCTGGTGTGAAAACTGAGTAGAAGACACACACACACACACACACACACACACACACGTTCAATGTCTGCTTTGGACATTTACCGCCAAAAGATGTGAGAACTAGCAGTCTATACTCAATGGTGGTGTTTGAGGTCCAGTTCAATTTGGTTTTCCTTTTTCTTTTATGCTTGGTGTCCTTTCCTTCTTGCATTTTCTGCAGTGATGCTTGACCTTCTGCCACTAGTTTTTTCTAGAATGTTTCTAATTATGATACTTTATGTTATTGCCGCTTTATCTTCCTATAATTCTCATGTTTACTAAGCATGTCATATTTTCTTATCTAAGGCTTTAGTTTGCATCTGCAATACTGTCAACATTTGGTCTTCCTTTGGATCTTTTACCCTTTAGATGATATTATGGGAAAGTATTGCAAGACAATTTAATTAGAAGGCAATATAGCTTGCTAATAATTTATTGCTATTGAAACAGAAAACGATTTTGTGATCTTTGGAGGAGGTCATGCTGCCACAATAGCAATTCGTGCGGCAAAAAAAGGGTTGGTGAAGCCAAAAGCTATTGCTGCAGTTGCTCCAACCTGGGCTGGCCCCCTGCCTATTGTGTTTGGTCGAGATCCCAGCATGCAAACAAGGTATTCTGAATTCCAGTACTGCCTTTGTGAATGTGGACAGCTTGTTTGCTGGCCTTGAGAATCACTCTTGCTTTCTAGGTTGTGAAATTTAATTGAGGCCTATGTGCAAGGTAGCTGGGAGAGAAGCGGAGCTCATTTCACTCTGTTGAGACAAAGCTAGTTGCATCAGATCACCCATTCAATTTTTATGGTGCTAGATTTCTATACATTAGTTTTGCATCTTCTTTTTACCCAACAGTGCAGTGTTTTTGAACATCTCTGGCTCAACCTAAGCATTGTTGTTTGATTGCTTTTAGATTTTCCCATCAATTTCTTCCATGCAGAGTTTCTTTCTTATCAAAATTATAGATATGATGATTTTTTTTTTGTTTTCTTGATGAACCACTCAAATAGATCTTTCCTTTATGGTTCATGTAATTATCAGGTATGGACTGCTGAGGGGCACCTTAAGAGCCCCAGCTGTTGGGTGGATGATGTATAATATGCTTGTCAGCAATGAGGGGGCAATTCAGTCACAGTATAAATCTCATGTCTATGCAAATCCTAAAAATGTGACTCCAGCAATTGTTCAAAGCAGATACAAGTTGACAACAAAGAAAGGATCCCGATTTGTGCCTGCTGCTTTCTTGACTGGTCTCCTTGACCCTGTTACTTCCCGGGAGGAGTTCCTTGAACTCTATGCTGAATTGGAGGGGGAGATGCCCATTCTGGTTGTGTCAACTGAGGGATCTCCAAAGAGATCAAAGGCAGAGATGGAAGCTCTCAGGGAAGCTAAGGGAGTAAGCAAGTTTGTTGAGGTTCCTGGTGCACTTTTACCACAAGAAGAGTACCCTAGAATGGTGGCAGAGGAGCTTTACCAGTTTTTGCAAGAGAATTTCGAAGTCAATGCTTAAATCCTTCATGATGGAACTTCTAAATTCCAAGGGACATAGTTTTGTTCCACAACAATCCTGCTCTAACATTTTCCTATTGCTGGTCAGAATGGTTCTGTGTCAATGCAATTGTACGCAAAATAAAACCTTGTAAAATGATATTCGTCTTTATATATTTCACAGCTATGATAGGATAAAAATTGCTCATCTTCCAGAAAAGTTATAGTTGTGAAAATTTTTGAGGACTGATTAAGAGAAGTTATATAGTCTATTCAGTACCAGAATGGCAGAAAAATTGCCTGAGACTTAATGCTTTAATAATTACTACCTTCATCCTGCACTTGTATGGTAATTTGTGAGGATTACTTGTATATCTGTGTTTATGCTTTTGTGCAATCCCAAATGTAGCTGCTTGAATCCCCTAGATGGTTTTTCTTCTTAAGTTATTGGTTTCCTCTGACGAGAACAAGAAAATGATAGTATAACCATCTCTTTTACTTTCTAAATTGTTAACTTTACCTCTCCCTATTTCCCTGGACACATTAACATTAGAAATAAAGAGATGTGGAATTAACTTCATCCAAGGTTCTTTTATTTCCATGTTTATGTGCACGTCGGGTCCCCTTCAATCAACCCTCGGGACAGGGCTTCTGCTCACTGCCCTGCTGCTTAAGTAAATCTCTGGAGATAATTATTAAAAGATTACAATAAATGAAAATGATGCAAGTTGTGAACCTAATGGTTAAGATAATAAAAGGAAATTGTACTAGACATGGAATGCAGATTTTTAGCCTTGAAATCGTAAATGCTGCAGAGGAGGCATTGATGGAATTGCCATTGACAACTAAGAGAGCTACTCCACTGAATTGTGTTAAAATGAAATCTCTTAGCTTCTAATTTATTAGTGTTGGAACTGAACTTTAGCAAATGAAGATAGGTAGTTTTTATCTAGAAAAGACAAAAGGTTACTTTCCTTTGTACAAGTAAATGATTTAAAGAGTTTTTTTTCATCTTGTCGTTATGACATAATTAAATGGCTTGTGTCCATAAGAAAATGGACTGGAGATTGAGATTGTGGTTCAATTCTTGAGGCCTGCCCTGTAAGGCCTAATATAGAGAATGACCCATATTTTTTATTCATTGGGCTGTACTTCTTTTTTCTTGGCTAAAAGGTTTGTTTAGGAGTACCTTCAAATTTTAGGTTCGCCAAGAACGACATCCTTTGCTGGTATAAAAAGGAGAGGAACTAAGAAACGTTTTCAATAAAAAATTATCGATCGTAATAAATAATTAAAAATTTATATTTTTTCAATATATATTTCTTTGTATACAATCGACGATTCCGATGATGAGATTTTTTCGAGAAGTTTGTAAGGATAAGTTTCTTTAAGAAATTCTCTAGGTGAGATGACATTCTCGGATTTTATCAAAACGATGGAAGAATATGGGAAATGTCTTTGATAAAAGGTTATCGATTGTAATAAATAATTAGAAAGAATGGTTAAAGGTTGGTACGTTTTTTTACACACATGAGATGATTTGCATTCATACATGAACCTTCTACTTGGGCTTTGTCCTTGATTAAGAGGGAGTTAAGTAGCTACGCTCTCGTGAGATAATAACCTCCGTATGGGTTAGCGAAACACTTTCACTCAAATTGAATCTAGTTTGTTTAAAGCTTATGATGGGCAAGGATCAGTGTGCCTTACTAGTCCATGTGGATGATAGTGAGGAACAATTTGAGAACCTTTTAGCTTTGAGTGAAATTGAACTCAGTATATGAAAAATTGTGAGTAGCCTTCCTATAAGTAGAGCCATTCCAACCTACTGTGAAAGATGTACCATCAAATAGGAACACATGAATGAATACTTTTCACTCTCTTTACTTTGATTTTTCATATAAAATTATGAAAATAATGGACAACAGAATGAACCATAGAGTGGATGAATATGTCAATATCAACAGTAATGTTGCCTATTTCACCCTTAATGGCATTTTGATTAGTTTTAAAAAAATAAAAAATGTATTATAAAATAAAATAATAATACAAAATAAAAAAAGGGGAGTTCTTTTCTTCGAGTAATGCCTTTTCGAAAAGGAAGAAAAAGGAAAAAAGCAAGGAAAAGAAAACAAACAATGTCTTTTCTTTTATTTCTTTTGTCTTTTAAAAAATTATGAAAATGGTAAAAAGAATAAAAAATGATATTTCTTTTAATTTTTCTTTCTCGTGAAAAAAAAAAACCATAAAAGATAGAGAATGATCTTCCATTTAGATAAAAAGCAAAAGAGAAATAAATAATAATGGGGTTCTTATCGTGCTCGCATTTCGTGTATAATGTTTAAATTTTCTTGCATTTTAGGGCACTTTTTCATTCTATATCACTCCATCCATTCATCAAGGCATTGTTGCATGTCATTCATACATGCACATGACATATATTCATCCATATGCATATATTAGTCTCATGATTATTTTTCGCCATATTTATTCCAATAATAAAGAACCACATAATGTTATTAGCTTTGAAAGAAAGAGAACAAATCCACTTTTATGGAAAACATAATTAAAATTTTAGTGAAATTTTAATTTTTTTTCTTCTAATTTGTTTTGATGTAAGTTAAGGGGGTTGAAAGATATGGAACATCAATTAGAAATAAGGATAAGTGCACTAAAGTGCAATCAAGAAGAGTTTAGATACGATATTCGAGAAATGAGAGGGTAGATTGCCAAATTAATAGAAATGGTTGAAAGTCTCAACAAAGCCAAAGGAATTCGCCCTCAAGAATCCTCGTCACCTTAAATTGAACCTTGCCTTCAACAATCACTGAATGAATATCAATTGATCATGGACAGATCTAACACTTTGTTTAGTAGCCCAAGTAAGGATCAGGTTTGGAAAAAGTCTTGAAAGGGATAGACGAGCTAAATACACATATGATTGAATTGAAGAACTTCATATCAAAGATGGGATTTTTGAGGCCCACACAACCTTCAAACAGTGGATTGCCCTAAGCACATATGTAGCACCCTTGATTTTTCAATATAAATTATGAAAAATGAATTTGAATTTGTAAATAAATTTAAAGACCTTGATGATGTGTTAAATATGTTGAGTAAATGGAAGTATGCCTATTGACACTTAGGCAAATTTTTGAGAATATATTTGGTAAATTTTAGAGTTTGATACTTTGATCAAGATTTGATCATATAATTGACTATATGTATAAAGGATTTTTTAGTAATATGAATTATTTGAAGTGTTTTGATTGAAGGAAATGAATTAGAGGCCTTACGGATGAATTTGGAAGGCTTGGAAAAGTTAAAAATTTGGAAATTAGGCATGATCTATCGATAGATTCAAGATAGAAGGTTTGGGAAAACAAGTTGGATGAACATTTATTGATAGATCCACTTAACTATCGATAGATGTCCACCAAAGAACTTTGTAAAGTATGGTGGCTCGAAAACTATCGATAGATTCACAGAATTTATCGATAGATGACTGCATGAAATGAAAATTAAGTAAGCTGAGAGGCATCTATTGATAGAATCGTAGAATTTATCGATAGATAGCCAAACGAGAAAAATAAAAAGGGGGGCTAAAGCACAATATATCGATAGATTCAAGGAATCTATTAATAGATGAAGGTCAGTGCCCAAAACTTTTTAGAGGGATCTATCGATAGATGCCTTCCATCTATGTATAGATGACTTGTAAACATAAAAATAAAAGGGGCTGAAAGTGTCATTTACCTTAATAAAAGAGGAAAACCCTTTCTCTCTCTAAACCCCAAAACCTTAACCTCCCAAACAAATTTTTGGACCTATTTAGATTGGAGCTTCGAAAATGCTTCCAGAGGTAAGATTAAGCATTTTTATCAATTGATTTTCAATTTAATTGATTAATAACTTAATATCAATTTGGTTTAGCTTTGGTGAGATTTTCTCCTTTGAGTTTGATGGGGATTTGGAGCTAAGATTTGGGCAACCCAACCACTAATTTAAAAATTTAGCTAATTGTTTAAGAATTTGAGCTCATAAATTGAATTTAGGTTATTTTGAAAGCTAGATAGTTTTGAAAACTAGGAAATAAATATGATTTGAATTTTTTGATATGTTTAAGGGAAGGTGGAAGCTACCTAACTCGTTGGTGAGCTAAATGACGATTAGAGGCTAAGGATTGGAGTTTGGCGATGGAACGCGCCTTCAACTGTCACTGTGAATGGGTTTAATTAAAATATATATGATGCATGACGCATTGAATAGTGTGCTGCCGTGGTACTAGAGTAATTTGTATGTACATAATTGCCTAGATGATTGTGCCTAGGCTAGAGAACAAAATATATATATGTGATCATATGTGCCATGTTGTGTGCCTTAATGCAAGTTACATAGTGGCCTATGATGTTTGAACCTAGACTAGGAGGTCAAGTGAATGTGATGAACGTCTAGGAGTAGATTACTCAAGACGAATGATTTTCAGAAAGATTGAATATATGATGCCTTAGAGGTTTAAGGACAGTTAAAACTATATTGAGCTTATAAATGATTAAAGCTCATTAAATGTGATTGATGGTGTGATTGATGGATATGTGTAGCATCCAAGGAGTGATGGCCTTATTTCTGGATTTGTATTTCATTTGATGATAAAAATTCCAAACGCTGATTTGATTTGAGGTTGAGTGGAGACCTATGCCCATTGTTTAAGTGTGCTTGTAAGGATGCTAGTAAGTAGGGATGGTGGCCTTAGTCTCATTTGTGATTCTTGCCAATAGCGTTTTGATGTCACCCATCTAAGATTACTTCAAGTGATGCCATTCATTAGAAAATTAATCCGAATAATAACTTTGATTCTTCACCCATTGCTTTAGAAAGCATGTGATTTGACTCTGCCAGTTGGCTACCATGTGTGATTTGATGATGTCTAGGGAAGGACCACTTTACTATTGTGATTTGAATTGTGAGTGATATGACATAGCCTCGGATAGGCTTAGATAACCATGATTTGAAATTGATATAATACCTTGGCAACTAACGTGTGCCTATGGATATTCACTTTGATACAGCTTTGAGGATAAGCCTAGTGATATATTATTTGTGGAGACTCCCAAGGATAATTGATATGCCCCTAACATTGGAGATGTTTGTTAGAACATTTGTTTGCACTAATAGTGCAATATTTGTATGTGTCAAATACATATGTTTGATTTATCTACACCCTTCACTGCGTATTGATTACTCACCCATTTGTTATACCATATGCAGATAAATAGGGCACATGACTGCATGGCAAGGGTCGTCCATTGACAAACCAATTTTGGCATATGGTAGGTCCCCATCTTGACATATCCTATAATACCCCGTACTTTGATATGGTGACTAAAAAGCTTATTGGATGCCAATTGAGGGTAATTATAATGTTTAGAAATGATGAAAGATGAAAGGAATAGTTTGGGATAAAATATTCAGCACACGAGGAAATAATAATAAAATAATGATATATTTATCAGAGAAGAATTTGCAAGATAAAAAGTGATTCAGAAGTCAATTGAAGCATAATAAGGTATTTTGGGTACTAAGGGGACAAGAGGAGACAAGAGGAAATTTTTGAAATAAAATAATATTTTATTAATAAAATAATATTAAAATATTAATATTTTATTCAATGTCAAAATTTTTCATGAAGGAGTATATGGTCAATCTAAGTGGGGGAGAAGAAGAATGAGAGAAATTTCAGAGAAAAATTACGTCAGTGGGGCCTGCTTGTCTTTATTAAATAAAGATAGCGCGGGGTAAATAATATTTTAAATATTATGAGAACACCGCGTTGGGGTACAATCTTTATATTTCATTTGTACATATGTAAAAGAAGATAATAGAAGGAAATTGGAGATTTAAAGATTTTGGGAGAACTTAATTAAAAGGATGAGAAACTTAAAGGGTAAAATAGTAATTTGTTACAAAGCTTGGTCAAAGCTTCCAATTTGTTCCTCATGGCTGACCATCCATGTAAGAATTTTTGGAAATGTAAGGCTTATATACAAAGAAAGGAAAAGACAAAGACAATGAGGAGAAAAGATGAGACAATAGTGAAATGGGGAGGAAAAGTCAAGTAAAGTGGCTTTAAAGGTTCCAAGCAATTGTTGACTTGCATTCTAACCACATGGCCGGTCAAGGAAGACAATAAAAGAAGAAGGAATGATGGTATGGGCGGTCACTTGTGAAAGAAAAGAAAGAAATGGAGAATTTACAAGCAAGCTCGTCATTGTCGACCCCACTTGCAAACCAAATCAAACAAAGTTTTATCAATTTCTTTTGTTACCAACTAATTATGGAGACCGGTTATGGAGACAAAAGAGAGAGTCAAGCTATTAGTATTTTATTTTAAATCATGTGTGAAAGTAAAGGGAGGCCGGCCATTGAGATGAAAGGCCATATAAAAGAAAAGAAATGAATGAAAAATGAAAGATAGAAAAGATAAGAAAGAAATGAAAAGAAAAGTTAAGTCGGTTAAGTGAAGAAGAAAAAAGAAAAAGAGAAGTCGGTTGTGAGGGATAGCAAAAGAACAAAGGAAAGAAAAAAGAGAGAAACAGCCGAGAGAGAGAAAAAGAAAGAAGAGAAAAACACATATTTCATGTTCAAAAATAAATTTAGATATCTAAAACATTCTTTTAAAGTAAAATTATAACTATTTAAATATAGTAAAAATATTCAATAGAATATTCTATTTTCTTATAAAATAATATTTATAGAGTTACCGGTAAATAATTTTTGTAGTGTAAAAGCTAAATAAATTCATACATACTGTAATACAAATAACCAAAGTACAAAATTTAATTTACAGTGACACGTGGGCCCACAAACGACCAAAAGTATCAAAAGTGGTAAACCTACAGTTTTTTTTTTAGGATGCAAGTCCAACTGTAGTCCTCGATGATATAAGCTATCTACAGTCTATTCTAAGCCTGAAATGGGTGGGAAGGAGGGTGGTGAGATTATACAATCCCATTGAGTAAACAAACATCATCTGAAATATCTAAAGTCGAGTAATAGGAGACAATCAAAATATCCATCACAATACGTATTTCACAACTTGAAAATTCATCCCAACCCATGCAAACGATTGTATTTCATTTAATTTCTTAATAAGGCTTATGACTTTCATAAACATTTGGCTCATGCCATCAAATAGTACTCGATGGCACCTTGATCAGAAGCATCCAATCGAGCCCGCCAAGGCTGTAAAAAAAAAAAAAATCTCGTATACATGTAAAACATATTTTTATTTTATTTTGAAAATACAGCCGTTCCTTGGTGTTAGCAGAGTTCATCATCATGAGGTGGTTCGGCGTGACGTGAACTCTAACCATACCTCAGGAGATACCCTACGCGCCTCTTCGATCGAGGTACGAATATAACCAGATTCTATGCCCCTCTAATAGGCTGGTCCATAAAACCCGCCCACTGCAGCAAGCTAAACCCACCATACAATAAAAATTCAATAGCATGACATGGCAATTTGATCATTATCTAGCCTATCAAGGCAAACAACAGTTTATACATTTTCAACACAAATACCTATTCAGTCATTCATGCCAATATTTCCATAAGCCAATCAATTAGAACCATAAATTCACAATACATCAAATGGTCTCCAATTACTCTATTTTCAAAGCCATCATTCAATTTCAAGACAATTTATAAAATCAATTCATTTAAACACATTTTGTTTATAAAACCTAAAAATTAACCATTTAAACTCATTTTCCATAACATTCACAAAATCGAATAAAAAGACCACTTTAGATAATTAAAATGATGATAAGGTTACTCACTATGTCAAGAGTTCGGATTTTGGAGTACTCTGACTATTGATCCTCGGGTGCAATTTTTTTACCCTTTTTCGGAGGATTCACCACCTAGACATAATGCAAAATCAAGCAATTTACCACATTGGTGCTAAACCGTTATAAAACTAATCTAAACTCTATATGAATGCATGATATGGAACGCGAATTGTTCGGATTATCGTCTACATGCGGTGTTGGCCTAACTCGATCTATCACCCGATTAATTGGCCAATACATCCAATTCAACTCCAATTAACTCCATTTCTTTTTTAATACCTCAAATCACCAAACACAAGTCAAATAACATAAAATTTAACAAAACCATCCTTACATTTCTTCTTGAGAATTTCGGCCATGGTGAGTGCATCAACACTATGATTTTTCTTACTTGATTTTCTCACCATAATTCATCATTTCCTAACCAATTCACTTGAAATAAAATCAAATCCACCATCAACACTCTACAAGGAAGATTCAACCAATGATGAACTCATGAGGAATATGTGAATTTCAAGCTTAATTCTTACACTTAACACCATAAACAACTAAAAACATCCATATATCTTAAAAATCTATCTCAATCATCATCAAATCTTCTCTCTAAGTGTTCGGCCAACAAGAGACCCATCATGAAATCATGTGATTTAATCATGGAAAATGCAAAAGAATGTATGGAAAAGGTAGATCACAAGTCAAAATCAAGAAATTTTACCTTTGATTGCTTGATTACTTGAAATTCACCAATTTCCTCTTGAATTTTCACTCTAGGGTTTTTGTTCTTTCTTTTTCTTGTTTCTCCTTGGTGAGGCCGACCATAATGAAGAGAAATGGGCTGGTTTTGTGCTAATTTAAAAGGTAAAATAATAAAGAAATAAAAGCTTGACACTTGTCACCTTACCATTGGTCCATTTTTAAATTCTTAACTATTAAGCTTTCTTTCTCCACCACTTAAATTTTCTCAATTATCCATGATAATATTGGATAAAATCCATGTGTTGGACAAGTGTTGGGTGGTGTAAAATTACAATTTTGCCCTTGGGGTGGCAAAATGACTATTTTACCTTTATCCTCGAAAAAACATCAAAATTAAAATTTTTCATTTCTCAAACTCCAATTATACTCCAAATGATCAATCTTAGTCAAAAATTTCATCCAACACTCACATCTTAACCTCGGGTGGCAAAATGACCATTTTGCCCCTAGGTCATGAAAATTCCAATTTGACTCCAAATCGGTCTTCGAACTCCGAATCACCATTTTAACTAATTCTGGGGTTTTAAAATTCTCAATTTCATCTTAAAATCTCTATTTGGACTAATTTGAGGCTTAATTCAACTTAATTATACCATTTGGTACATTGCCGTCCTTTAACGATTTTTCAGGTACCCAAGTAAGCAAACATGCATTCTTATGTAAGAATGGCATAATAAACATATTGTAGAGTCGAGCTTGACGTTTTCCATGCTAAACATCACCAAACAACTAAAAATACTAGAATAACATGAAATCTAGCTAAATCCAAGATCAAAACCCCTGCCCCTATGTTCGGCCAGCAAAGGTATCTTCATGCAAACTTGATTCTCAACCATGGAAAATAAAAAAGAATGCATAGGAAAGGTAGATCACAAGCTAAAATCAAGAAATTTTACCTTTACTTGCTTAATTCCTTGAAATTCACCAATTTTCCCTTGAATTTTTGCTCACTAGGGTTTGTTCTCTTCTTTTTTCTCTTTGTTCTTGTCTTAGCCGACCAGGAAGAATGAAATAAGAGAGGTGTGTGCTGGTTTTTTTTTTTTAAAGGAAATATTAAAATAACTAAAGCTTGCCATGTGTCACCTTTTAATTGATCCATTTTTTAAACTTAATAATTAAGCATTCTCCCACCACCACATAAAATATCTCAATTATCTAAAGTATAATAGGTAAAATTCAAGGGCTTGACAAGTGTCATGGTGGTGAAAAATTTCAAAAATTCTAATTTTGCCCCCACAGACAGTAAAATGACCATTTTGCCCTTATGCTTGGAAAAATGTTAGAATTAAAATTTTTCACTTCTCAAGCTCAAATTATGTTCCAATAGTCAAACTTGATCAAAATTTCATCCACCATTCCAATTTTGCCCTCGAGTGATAAAATGACCATTTTACCCCTACGTTATGAAAATTCCAATTTAACTCTAAATCAATCCCTGAACTCCAAATCATCATATTAAGTCATTCTAAGGTTCAATAACTCTCGAATGCATCTTAAAATTTCTATTTGGACTAGTTCGAGGCTTAAATCAACTTAATTGTACCATTAGGTACAATATCGTCTTTTAACGATTTCTGAGGCATTCAAGTATGCAGACATTCTATCAAGTACCTATACAATATGGCAAATATATTATAGAGCTGGGCTTGACAGCACTACCCCCCTTAAAATAAAATTTTACCCTCAAAATTTCACTTATCGGACTCGAAGAAAAGATAGGGGTATTGGCTTCTCATCTAGTGTCGACTTCCCACGTCATCACCTTTATAGGGAATTTCGATTTGTTCACCTCGTTTACCTCCAGTTCAACTTGAGTACTTCACTTATGTCTATCATTATCCTTTAGAATCAGATCAACAGTAACCTTCACAATCATGATCTCTTATATCGAGACACCAAGCATGCTTCTATTACTATCATTAAATTTGAACCATAACTCCATCTCAATCATACCAATTTCGATTGTATTTTATATTTATTTATGTATACTAATCACCATCTTATTACTTCATTCCTTATCAAACTTCTCGACATTCATTCATTCATCCCATCCTCATACAATATTGTGTAGTTTATAGTATCAATAACATGGCATACTCATTCCTGTATATATCCTCAACGTTAGGGAAGGTTATGGCTTCAATTATTCCCACATACTTCATGTTTACCTTGCATTTAGGAAATTTCAATCTTCTTAATCCTATTAGTCCATCCCATATGGCTTAACCGTACTATAGATTACATTTCCTTAACTATTTCCCCAAAACTCTTTAGGTCGCCGTAAGTAAACTTCTGACAGGATTCTTGATTGTTACATTATCTATGCAACTCATTAAATATATTGAGTTCAAGTCTCGAACCATTAAGAACCATTCTTCACTTTAGTTGGGTACATTACTAACTCCACACATGCATATGCACACATACATTCAGATGTCCATATTCCTCAATATGTATAAGGGTCCTTGTTCTCAAGTGCCTTCAGACTAATTTCTTTTTGTTCATTCCCATTCATAACCAAGATTCAATAGAATAATCTTCATAATTCATGTAAAAATTTTCATATTTAACTTACGAACATTGGGTATAATCCATTCCAGATTGCTCTTTTTATGTCTATACTTAGCTTCACGTCATATACACGTTTTTACTCTTTTCTTATCATTCCCAATTATATACTTAAGCTTCCTTGTACTATATATCATTGCATCACAATGTCATTTTCATTGAATTGCAATCTAATATGCATGTATGCTTTATAATGTCATTGATGCTTCAAAAATTTTCCTTGACTTGATCATTGCATGTTATGCAATACCATAATTCCTAAAAGTCATCCTTATTCCTCGATTATCTTTCATGCCTCTTACATATATTGTATCCTTATTGCATTCCGATATTGATTTGTCACTTAAGACTCAGACTCATTTGAATCATGTATGCCTCAAGCATTTTCGAATTCCAATTCCCATAATATATTAGGAAATTTTCATTATCTGACTTCATTATCAAGGTTAACTTCAATCATCTTTTGTTCCACTCTTTCACATGAACATAACATCATTCTTGAAATCTTTATTCACACTTTCATCACTTGGTATTGACATCTCTTATCAATATCTCATACATTCATCTAACTTTTCACTTGCTTTCTCTTTAGTCTTTAACAAGGCTTAATCTCTTGTCTTCTTTATTTCTTAAGATTTAACTTTAGTCAACATATTATTCATCTTAACACTCCACATGTTAATTTATTTTATGTATCCATCTCAAAACTCTCTAACTTTTCTTTCTCTTACATACCAATATATGAGGCAATAAAGAAACTTTTCAATTCACTCATCATCTTTATCTTAATACTTCCCCAATGCACTTAAGACTCCAAACAACAAAGCTTAGCATCAAAACTAATGACCATTCTTCAACTCGTGGGTTTCATCTTCATGCCACTCACAATTTGCTCGTGCTTTCTAGCCATAAAGGGTTCTTAATGCGATAACATTGGGTAGTCGGTACTGTGGCATTGTAGTTGTTGGAATTCACTTTATCTAAGCAATTCTTCTACCTTTAAAGCTACCACTTCAATTATTCACAATCGTGTGGCTTTCCTCTGAGTCTATACCTCAATTAGCAAGACTAACTTTCTATCACAGGTGCGCGACTAGAACATTGATTTAACATATTTATTTTGCCACTAGCATTCCTATATCTTTACCATAACATTTAGTACGGGTTCACTTAAGCAATGATCTCCAAATTTACTCATAGCTACGTGTATATCACATTGCACACCACTTATCATTGGGAGCCCAGCTTTACTCATCAATTCTTAACCAATTACATTTATAAAGTGGATAGTTCACTTAATTATTACATCTCGCCTTTACAGTTATAAGATCAAAATATCTTGAATTTAGGATGCAGAAGTTCCCTCGTAGAACATATCCAAAAATCCACATATTTCAAGTCCCACCTTAGGACATCTTTCCCATATGGTGAAATGAATTCACAATATATACTAGCATACACATAATTACTCATTATTTATAGTATCTCTCTATTCTCATTACTCATAACTTATTATCTTTCTTGTCTTATAGTTCCAATAGTTTATTAACCTCTGTACAAAAGACTACGAAAATAGTTTGTCTTTCTCCACACTTTACACTCGCAATCCTTATTAATCCAGAATTTATCTTTCTCAAGTTCCATCATTTACCTCAAATGGACCATATTTGTGTCAAATTATCATGTCATAATGTTATGGCATCATTTTATAATTCCCTCCATACTTAAAGTTATGATCCTTAACTTAATCACCTTAATCACTCAAAGTGTCGTCTAAAGCTTCATTGATCCCTTCCATATTTTTTCGAATTGTAACTACAATTAAGATTCCCAATTTCAAATCTCCATGATTGATTGTTAGTCTTACCACACTGTTTCCCAATATCCTATGCAATTACAACACACTGAACCTGCTTATTATAACATAGTCCTCTAGTTCAATGTGTTTGCTCGGGAATCATCTTCTCTGATACAATTTGTCCCATAAACCAGAATTTTATTTATTTAGCCTTGCATTCGGAATCATATCAAAAACTCACATACTACGATAAGTAATAATTTTCAACAAACATCATCAATTCAAATGGCCTTTTATACCTCGTCAAAATCTAGGGGTATCACCCAAAAGTTCATCACGTTAATCGGTATCCATTTCTTAGTATTGCAAAATATATTCATTGTTAATTAGGGTGATTGCTTGAATCATTAATGACTTTCCACATCAGTCTTCAATAATTATCTAAGGTGATCAACCATGCCACTAAGATAAATATCTTTCCTTAATAGCCATAATGCTTGTCACGACCCGTAACTCCCATCGAGCTCGTGACAACCGCTGCGAAGCCTCGACAGACATTCTTCACCCCGAATGCTGATCGAAACCTCGCAAGGCTCTCGTATCAACTTTCGCACTTCCCTGGTGAGCAATGGTTATCAAATATCGTAATTCGAAAGATTACAAGTCATTTCCAAATCAAAACATAACATATTGTTTTCTGGCTCACAAGGGCATTTTCGTCATTTTTCGTCGAAAATCTCAAAACTTGGTAAAAATGTAGTAGGTAAGCAGAAAATATATTTTTAGTGATTTAAAAACAAATTAAGTATCTAAAATGTTCATTTGAAGTGAAAATTTGACCATTTGAATATAATAAAAATATTCAATAAAATAAACTATTTTCTTGTAAAATAATTTTTATAAAGCTATTGGTAAATAATTCTTATAGTGTAAAAGTTAATTATATTCATATATACTATAAAACAAATAACCAAAATATAAAATTACTTTTACAACTACATTTGGGCCCACATCTAACCAAAATGGATCGAAAGCTGAAAACCTACAGGTTTTGCCGATTCAAGTCCAAATGAAGGTCCTTATCAAAGTCAGCTAACTATGAAATTCTCCGAGCCTGAAATGTGAGGAAATGAGGGTGGTGAGATTATAAAATCCCAGTGAGTAAACAGACACCATTTAAACTATCTAAAGGTGAGTAAATGGAGACGAATTAAAATAAGTCATCATACTGTAATTTCATTACCTTTCAACTTATTTCACCCAAATAAACAAATAGGCTTATGATTTCTTGAAACTTGGCTCGTGCCAAAAATCATTCTCATACTCAGTTATCAGGGATACCTTGATCGAGGGTTATCCCAACTGAGTCCGTCAAGGCTGTTAAATGTCTTTACATCAGAAATTTTAGCCATACCTTGGCGTTGGCTGAGTCTCACTCTCACGCGGTGGTCCACGTGAAGTGCACTCAAATCTTTACCTCAGGAGATACTTCATCCAACATCTCCCCCCGGAGGTAAATATATAATTGGGTTACTGTGCCCCTCTCATAGGCAGTCTACAGAAACCCCCACCACTGCAGTGATTATGGATTATTTTATCTACCACATGATTTATAAATCTTTTTCTGCATGGTATGGCAATTTATCGCAACCTAACCTCTCAAGGCTGAATACACAGTACAAATAATTCTAACACAAAAAATCAGTTTAGCCATTCATGCTCATATATTGTCATAAGCCATTCAATTTAAAACCATAAATTTACAACACAAGCAGGCAGTCTCCAATTACTCTATATTCAAAACCAGTATTCAATTTTTCAGAAAATTTATAAAATCATTTTATAAAATCACAATTTCTCCTAAAACATAGTAATTTACCATTTAAACCAATTTTCCATAAAATCACACAATTGTATAAAACTACTTTAGATAATTAAGACGATAATAAGTTTACTCACAATTCTAGGAGTCGATGTACTCCTAATCCCAGTCTCCAAGCACAATCTCTGTACTTTTATCAGTGTAATTTACTCACCACCTATCCATAATGTACAGTACATAATTCACCATATCAATGCTTGACCATTATAAAATTAATTCAGGCTCGATGTATATGCATGATATGATATGCAACTTATCCGACTACAGCTTAAATGTGGTGCTGACCTAATTCGGCCTATTACCCCATTAAACGACAATTGTGTCCGATTTGACTCCAAATTGCTCCATTTCATTTCTAATATTTCAATTCACTAAATACAATTCCAATAATCTAAAATTCAGCCTAATAGCCCTTACAATTCTTCTTGAAAATTTCGGCCATTGTGGTGCACTATCACTAAAAATTTTTCCATTTCATTTTCTCACCATAAATCATCATTTCATCAATTTTTCAACCAATTCACTTGATCACAAAATCAATTCATTACTTCTACACTTCACATAGGGTTCGGCCATTCAAGGTTCTGGGGAAAATGGATTATTTTCTTGTTGTTTTGTTTCTAAACATGCTTAACTAACTAAAAACACTAACATAACTTAGAATCAAATCAATCTAACATCATTCTCTCTCCATACCCATTCCAACCAGCCATGAATTCATCATGAAAACATGTAATTTAACCATAGAAAATGAGGAGAAATGCATGGGAAAGGTAGATCACAAGTCGAAATCAAGAAATTTTACCTTTTGTCACTTGTTTCCTTGAATTTTCACCAAATTTTCCTTGAATTTCTCCACCTAGGGTTTGTTCTTCCTTGGTTTCTCTTCTCTTTTGGTTTGGCTAACCACTATGAGAGAAATGGGCTGATTTTTATGCCTTTTTATATAGAAACAATAAAATAATAAAAGCATGACACATGGCATTTCCTTATTGATTCAAATTTTAAATATTTGACTTTTAATTCTTTAATTCTCCACCACACATTTCTCATGTTTATTCATTTCCATGATGAATAAAATCCCTTGGTCTTGACAAGTGTCGAGGTGGAAATTTACCGATTTGCCCTCGGGGTGACAAAATTACCATTTTGCCTCTATACTCCAAATTATACCGAAATTAAAATTTTTTACTTATAAACCTCAAATCATACTCCAAGACTCAAATCATACTCCAATAAGTCAAATGGGGTCAAAAAAGCTTTTCTAAAAATTTTCATTTTGTCCATAGGTAGCAAATGACCATTTTGCCCCTAGATAGTAAAAATTTCGGTTTGACTCTAAATTGATCCTCGAACTCCAAATCACCATTTTAAATCATTCTTGGATTTTGAAACTCTTAATTTCGCCTTAAAATTCCTATTTAAACTAGTTCGAGGCTTAAATCGACTTACTTGTACTTCTAAGCACAATACCAACTTTTAAATATCTTTTGAGGCTTTTCAAATATACAATCACTCTATCAGTCTCATGTGTAACATGGTAGATAATTTAGGGCTGAGCTTGACAATGCTAATCCACTTCTGTCCAACCAAAAGATTCCCATATACATCCAGTCATTTAAACAGCTACTTTATAATCCATTCTAGTCATACACTTTAAAAGCCAAACCATTAACTTCTTTGTACAGATAACTATTATCTCCTTTACACTACATCTAACTAGAGTTAAAGTAGTACAAAATCCGACGAAAATATTACATGTCATTAAGATCATCATCTTAATTTAAACTTATCGGAAGTTCTACTCCAAGTCCTTTTTAAGATCCTCTTCCGAGTCCTCCTCCTCTTGAGATTTTCGCCTTTGTTCCTCAATCTAAGCTTGCTATATTCTCTTGTATTCTTTGTCACTCACAGGTGTGGCACCTATTCCACATCCAGGAGGAAAATGTCGTACAACAGTTACCTTCATAGGGGGGTAATTTACAACAGTTACTTTCTCCTTATTCTTTTCTTGTTGTTCCCTTACAATTCTCCCACAGCTTGGAGGAAAGTGTCGAACAACGGATACAGATACCTTCCTAGGATGATAATCCCTTTCAGCTATCCTTATTTATCCCCTTTTTTCAGCGTATTCCTTAAACTCTTTCAAAAAGGAATTTCTCATGCTTACATTAATGTCATTACTATAAGCATTTTCAATGGTCTCACAAGAGTCAAAGCTTTCTTTTTCGCGAACCCGCATCTTCAAATCCGATGGAATCCAATTAATAGGAATCCTAGGCGAGGCACTTTCTGGACTACTTGGTTCGGGTTGCCATCAGCTCCTAGCAGTAGAATATAGCAATCTCTCGCTAATACTATGAGAGGCATCGGGACTATTGTCTCTCTTAGACATGGTGTGTGCAACCAGCGCACCTCAAAACCTATATGCAATCAAACAGTAATTTCTTAATTATTTACGCATCACAAGAACGGGTAGGTTTCTATATGCAAATGCATGCATTCAACTCAACCTAACCTAACTTAACTTGGGGTCACACTGACACTGTAAATTTTTAAAATAACTTTAAAACCAATGGCTCTGATACCACTTTAATTGTCATGACTCGGTACAGCCTTCGAGCTCGTGACAACCGTCGCGATGTCCCGATAGACATTCATTACCTAGAATGCCAACCGAAATGTCATAAGGCTTAATATTAGTTTTTGCACCTCATCTGTGAGCAATAATTACTAAACATCATATTTTAAAAGATTATAAGTTATATCAAAATTGAAACAATAAAAAAAATAAAAAAAAATATTTTCTGTCTCACAAGGGCATTTTGGTCATTTTTCTCAAAAATTTTGAAACCTGCTGAAATATAACACATGGGGGAAAATACAGATTTCATAACTAAAAACAAGTTTTTATGTCTAAAACATTCATTTAGAGTGAAATCGTAGCTAATAGAGTAAAATAAAAATATTGAATAAAATATTCTATTTTCTTATAAACAATATTTATAAAACGCTACGTGAATAATTTTTACAGCGTGAAAGCAAAATAAATTCATATATACGGTAACACAAATAAGCAGAGTATGAAATTTAATTTACAATGACGTGTGGGTCCTCGAATGACCAAAGGTAACAAAGGCTGTGGACCTACAATTTTTGAGAAGACGAGTCCAATAATAACCCTCGACGTAATCAGCTATTTACTGACTATCCTGAACCTGGAATGAGTGGAAAGGAAGGTGGTGAGTTTATATAAACTCAGTGAGTAAATAAACATCATCTAAAATATCTAAAGTCGAGTAAATGGAGACAACTTAAAATAGTTCATCGTACTATGATTCATAACGTTTCAAACTCAGTTCAACTAAATAAAATAAATTCATTTCACTCAAATAATACATAGCTTATGAATTTCTTAAAAACTTGGCTCGTGCCAAAACTCATTCTCGAGGATACCTTGATCAGAGGCATCCAACCGAGTCCTCTAAGGCTGTTAAATAGAAGACATATATCCATAAATCATATTTGTACGTTTTAAAACATAGCTGTTCCTTGGCGTTGGCTGAGTTCACCCTCATGTGGTGGTTCGACATGAAGTGAACTCTAAAGCTTTACCTCAGGAGTTACCCTTCGTGCCTTTCGTATCGAGGTAAAATATAACGGGGTTTACAGTGCCATTCTAATAGGCTAGTCCACAGAAACCCGCCCACTGCAGTAAGCTAATCGATATCCCACCAAATCAATAAAAGTTTCGACAGCATGACATGTCAATTATATTACTACCTAGCCTATCAAGGCAAAATAAACAGTTCATACAATTTCAACACAATTTCCAATTCAGCCATTCATACCAATATTACCATAAGCCATTTAATTCAAACCATAAATTTACAACACAATCAAATAGTCTCCAATTACTCAATTTCTAAAATCATCATTCAATTTCAAAATGATTTATAAAACTCATTTCATTTAATCACATTTTACTTATAAAACATAAGGATTTACCATTTAAACTCATTTTTCTATAAAATCACAAAAACGAATAAAAACTACTTTAGATAATTAAGA
>NC_030852.1:21380836-21395491 GCF_000208745.1 Theobroma cacao
AAATCTAGCTAAATCCAAGATCAAAACCCCTCCCCCCCTGTCCGGCCAGCAAAGGTATCTTCATGCAAACTTGATTCTCAACCATGGAAAATGAAAACGAATGCATAGGAAAGGTAGATCACAAGCTAAAATCAAGAAATTTTACCTTTACTTGCTTAATTCCTTGAATCCACCAATTTTCCATTGAATTTTTGCTCACTAGGGTTTGTTCTCTTTTTTTTTTCTCTTTGTTCTTATCTTAGCCAACCATGAAGAATGAAATAAGAGAGGTTTGTGCTGTTTTTTTTTTTGTAAAAGGAAATATTAAAATAACTAAAGCTTGCCATGTGTCACCTTTTAATTGGTCCATTTTTTAAACTTAATAATTAAGCATTCTCCCACCACGACATAAAATATCTCAATTATCTAAAGTATAATAGGTAAAATTCAAGGGCTTGACAAGTGTCATGGTGGTGCAAAATTTCAAAAATTCTAATTTTACTCTCATAGACACGTAAAATGACCGTTTTGCCTTTATGCTCGAAAAAATGTCAAAATTAAAATTTTTCACTTCTCAAGCTCAAATTATGTTCCGATAGTCAAACTTGATCAAAATTTCATCCATTATTCCAATTTTGTCCTTGGGTGACAAAATGACCATTTTACCCCTATGTTATAAAAGTTCCAATTTAACTCTAATCAATCCCCGAACTCCAAATCACCATATTAAGTCATTCTAAGGTTCAATAACTCTCGAATGCATCTTAAAATCTCTATTTAGACTAGTTCGAGGCTTAAATCAACTTAATTGTACCATTAGGTACAATATCGTCTTTTAACAATTTTTGAGGCATTCAAGTATGTAGACATTCTATCAAGTACCTATACAATATGACAAATATATTATAGAGCTGGGCTTGACAGAACTTGTCCTTGCAGATGTTCTTAAACTGTTCTTCAAACACCATTAACACCAATCACCCGAATAAAGGTCACTCAAAAGCTTGAACCCAAATGGAAATAAAGGTCTCCAATTTTCATCAACCTTATACTAGATAATGATGGTCATCATCTAGGCAGTGATCAATGTTATAAGTAGTTGACTTGTAATATTTATGTATTTTATATTTTAGAAAAAACAAGCAAATCGGGCCTTCTCATTAAGAATCTAAGTTTGGTAATTCGATAAGTGTCAAGATTATGCTCAAGCTTCAAATATGCTTAAACCATTCAAATTCTTTTAATTGGATACCAAATGTGAACTTTTTAGCCCATTGTCCAAAGCTATCGTTCACCCATATTCTAGGGCATGACATAAAAAAAAAAGGTTACCCAATACTTCCAAGACACCCTAGTTGGAAAAATGGCCCCTTTCTCTCACTCATTTGGCAAAGATAATATGAACAATTCTTGCCAAGAAGAGTTGAGCATGATAAGGGATTTTGATGTGAGATCTCTAAAGGCTTCAAAAAAGTCTTTGATATGAATTGTCACCTAAGCCTTCATTTGAGTGGTTGATTTATTAAAAGCATTCTCAATGAGTCCTTCCATATTAGAAAGCTTGATTTAAGCTTGAGTTGTGAATAAGTGAAACAAAAAAAAAAGAAAAAAGAAAAATGAGTGAATGGTGAGGAAATTGATAGTGAAATTATGCACTTGATGTACTCAAATGGTGCCAAAAAAGAGGAAAACAAAGAAAATTCAACCTTCGCTCTTAAATTCTTTTTAGGGATTGTTCTTTAATGTAAATAATTATAGTTGAGAGGATAAATGCCCATGTTTCCTTTTGCCTTCACAAATGAGAAATTATCAGCTAGTTACCCCTTTGAGCTTATTGAATTTTCTCTAAAATGCACCTCAACCGAGGATCACCTCTCACATTGAAAGGCAATTATGTAGGAAAATTTTTGTTAAAAGCATGGATGATTGAAGATTCATTTCAAGGGAAAAATGAACATCTTTTATAGTATGCGGGCAAATGCAAAATTGAGTTCTCAAAAATTTTGAACTAAATCTATCAAAATGAAAATTTAAAAAAAAAAAAAAGAAAAAAGGAAAAAGAAAGGCAGAGAAATGAAATGATGGAAATATCATGCTTGGAAAAATGACGAATGTCTTAAAAGAGTCCTTTATGTGACTATGAATGGTCCTTGGTTTGATCACCCTTAAATACATGTTTTGAGCCTTTTATCTATTCTTTGAGAACCCCTAACCTTATTCTACATTACATGCTTGAAAAAGTCCATTTTAATCAAGTATGGATGCTTAAGTTGAAGAGTTATCCTATAGAAGAGAATCATTGTATTTTTCAAGTGCATGATGAAACGATCTTGACTTCTTTTCAAGTTCATGCTTAAATGAGATCTTAACTTCTTTTCTTTGCCAAAATTACCCTTTTAAATTCCTTAATTCATTTTGGACAAAATTTGAATTTTTGAAGTGCATGATGGAACGATCAATGAACTAAAATGATGAAAAAAGAAGAGAAAAATGAAGCTTTAAAATGAAAACTTGAAAAGGTAGTCTAGAGCAAAAATGGGAACTTATGAAGCCACTCATGATTCTGAATGAAGCTGTAATAATAAGCACCAGAGAGAGATTGTTTCAAGGTAGCTAGAATGCGTTGCATGATAACTCTATTTCATAGAGTTATTTTGTCACATTTTGAGTATTAAATTGGCTAATTCTTGAGATTTAGGTTCGAAATTAGGTGTTTTTAGTTGTTTTTCTTTGTTTAGTTTAAATCATGTTGAGTTGTTTTATTTTAGTTTTATGTTAAATTTCTTTTAGTTTAGTTTAGTATTAATTTACTTTTATGCTTTTGTAGGTATACAAATAAAAATGCTTCAATTGTTGAAGAACAGTGCATGAATGGCTAGTGCTTTTCTCATACATATTTAGTATTTTGAGAATAATTCTCATTCTAGATGTTTAATTGACATGATTCTTGAGTTATTGGAAAGCTAAGAGATAGGACTACAACTTTCATGTTTAGCACTTTACCTAGTGTAGCCCAGATGGAGGAGAAAATCGTGTCCCAATTTGAGTAAGTGTAGTAGAGTGCACAGTGGAGATAGCAAATGTGGCGCCACAGGGCCAAAAGAAGTGAGGCCATGGTTCCAAAAGGAAGAAATGGAAAAAAAAAGTATATAGCAAGTGCGGCATCGCAGCTTTGGTAAAGTGAGGTTGCGGTGCCGCATTGATATCTCGAAAAAAGGTTTTTTCGAACTTAATAAAATTTAGGTTTTTTAGAGGCTATTTAAAGGCACTTTTAGAGCAATTGAAAGGCACAATTAAGCTAGGGTTTCTCTAAAGAAAAAAAAAAGTTGTCAAGCACTCAAGAAAGTAAAGTAAAAGCTTAGAAAATTGAAGAACTAAGACCTTACAAGCTTTAGTTTCTTTTTTTCTTTGATTTTATTGAATTGTTATTGATGGTTAAACTTTTTTGGATTATGTTTTTATTACTCATCATGAACTAATTTTATTTATCTAGGATTGCTTGAAGTCAACATGTAGTTTGGATTTTTAATTTCTTTATTATTTATGATCAATAAAATATGAGTTGTTTATTCCATTCTTGTGTTTAATGCTTCTAATTGGTTGATCACCAATTAGATTAATATGGAAACCTAAATGTAATTTAGAATGAGTGTTTAGTGTAGACCTGGATGAAATAGCTTAAGTTCAAATTCACTTAGTTGATTGGGTAATTTGATTTGTCTATAAGATAGGAATACACCAATATGTCTTATGTAGCTAAGATTAGAGCCCAAGCTTAATGAGTTTGTCTTTTATTCAATTCTCATAGGAATATGGTCAATTGATTAAGATAAATATTTTTATAAGAACATTGAAAGAGACTTATAAATAATTTGAGAACTTTAGGTTAGCAACTCAATCCATTTAGTAAGTTAAGAAAAAGAGACAAAATTCAGATGAAGTGTTGAGGGATATTGTAATCCTAAGCTTGTTTATTGAATAATTTTTCTAGTTAAGATTTGCCATCAACTTTTAGATTTAGTTTAGTTATTATTTATTTTTAGTTTTGCTTTTATTTAATCACTTTATATCGGTAGTTTGAATAAGATTATGCTGTAATAATTTTAGTACTTAGCAAAAGTTAGTGCAATTCTCTATGGGATTCGACACTCTATTTACCATTATATTACTTGTTAATGATATGTACACTTACGTGGTAAAATTGATAACAAATTTTTGGCACCGTTGCCAAGGAATTGTTTTCCTACTTTTTGTTATTATTAATACCAAGAAATCTTAGTCTTAATTTAAGCTTTATCTTTCTTTATTTTCAGGTACTTTTGGTCGTTTTATGCAAAGAGTGAAAAGTTTGGAGACTGTTCCTTTTGATCCATAAATTGAAAAGACTAGTCAAAGACTTCAGAGAGAAAATTCACAAACTTCAACTTAGATTGAAATAATGGCTAAAGAACAAGGAGAAGAGAACAAGTCTTTGAGGGAATATGTTGCTCCTCTTGTGCAAGGTCTTCACTCTAGCATCTGAAGACCTACCATACAAGCTAATAACTTCAAGATCAAGCTAGCAATCTTTCAAGTGATTTAGTGTCAAGCCTAGCTCCATTATATACTTGCCATGTCATTGATGTACTTGATAGCATGTTTGCATACTTGGATGCCTCAAAAAATCGTTAAAAGTTGGTATTGTACCTAGTGGTACAATTAAGTCGATTAAAACCTTGAACTAGTCCAAATAGAGATTTTAGGATGTATTTGAGAGTTATTGAACCTTAGAATGTCTTAAAATAGTGATTCGGAGTTCAAGGATTAATTTGGAATCCAATTGGGAATTTTTATAACGTAAGGGTAAAATGGTCATTTTACCACCCGAGGGCAAAAATTGGAATGTTGGACAAGATTTTTGACCAAGTTTGACTAATTGGAGCATAATTTGAATTTGAAAAGTGAAAAATTTCAATTTTGACATTTTTTCGAGCATAAGAGCAAACCAGTCATTCCACGTGTCCGTGAGGACGTAATTGGAATTTTTAAAATTTTTCACCACCGTGACACTTGTCAAGCCCATGAATTTCACCTATTATCATTTTTATACTTTGGATAATTAAGGTATTAGATGTGGTGGTAAGAAAATGCTTAATAGTTAAGTTTTAACCATGAATCATTCGCACGTTGACACGTGTCAAGCTTTAATTCTTTTATAATTTTCTTTATAAACCATCATAAACCTCTCCCAATTCTTCTTTCATTGCCGTGCAAGCCAAAGAAAAGGGGGGAAAGAATAGAAACAATCCTTGAGGAAGAAAATTCAAGAGAAATTCATCGGTTACCGAAAAATGAAGCGATCTGAGGTAAGATTTCGCGATTTTAGCTTAAGACTCACCTCTCCCATGCTTTCTTTTTCATTTTCTATGGTTGAAACCCAAACTTTCATGAAGGAAGTCATGTTGGCCGAATCAAGGGGGGAAAGTTTTGATGATGGTTTTTGTTAGATTTCATGCTATCTAGGTGTTTTTAGTGGTTTTGTGATATTCGGTATGAAAAATAAGTAAGAAAACCACATGTCCTTCACTAAACCCTCCTTGGACGAATTTAATAGGGGAATTATTGATGATGAATTTTGTTATATTTCATATTATTTAGCTCTTATTTGATGATTTATGTTGTCGGATATCGACAATGGTTATCGAAAAGTATAGTTCTTTTAGTAAAAGACTTGACTGACAACGAGAAAATCATGGTAAATGGACTTGGATTTGATTTCTAATTATATATATGGACTTATTGGACTGTGTTGACACTGATTAGCAAGTTAGTTCCGAATCGAAATGAGTTTTAGATGTGATAATTTAAGTCACAATCAAGTTTATTGAGGTACTTTGGGTGTATTTAAAGTACCGAAAGTGCAATGAATCTATTTGGGGTTGAATCAGATGTTTTGGCTAATTAAATAATGTATAGTGCGAGTTAGGTCGAATACCATTTCAGTCCAATAACAATTGAACTTATGTAGAATACCATCTTTAAGTGATTATTCGAACATTCCTTATTCAATTTCATGCATTCATATAGAGCCTGGAATAATTTTATAATAGTTTGGCACAAATGTATGGAATTACTTGTTGTGTATTAGGTATAGGTGGTGAACCCTCTGGTAAGGGTAAGGATATCGTATTTGAGGACCAGAAGTAGGAGTACTCCCCGTTATTATGAGTAATCAGACTATCATCTTAACTATCTAAAGTAGTTTATACTCATTTTTATGATTTTAAAGAATAATGAACTTAAATTGTAAACTATTATGTTTTATAACTAAAGTGTTGGTTAAATGAAATGAGATTCATAATTTGGTTTGAAATTGAATCTTCGTTTTTGGAAATTGAGTAAGTGGAGACTATATACTTGTGTTATATATATGTTTTGACTATTGTTAGTTATGTCGACCCTGCTTTGTAATAAATGTATCTGCATAACGGGATTTGTAATTGACATATGGTTGGAATTGATGGCTTATGACAATGTGATGGCATAAATGGCTGGATTTGTGTTTGTGTGAATGTATGAACTGTTTTGTTTTACCTTGACAGGCTGGGTAATATCATATTTGTCATGTCATACTGCCGAAATTTTTATTAATTTGGTGGGGTAATTGATTAGCTTACTGCAATGGGCAAGTTTCAATGGATCGGCCTATTAGAGGCACACGGTAAACCCCATCATATTTTACCTTAGTATGAAAGGTGCGGAGGGTATCTCCTAAGGTAGTTTAAAGTTCACTTCACGCTGAACCACCATGTGAGGGTGAAACTCAGCCAACGCCAAGGAACGGTTGTGTTTTTAAATGTAAAAACATGTTTTATGTGTATATGTTATTTTAACAGACTTGGCGGACTCGATTGGATGCCTTGCGCAAGGTGTCACCGAATACAAGTTTTGGCACTAGCCTAAGTTTTTAAGAGAGTCATAAGCCTTGTTGATTTTTTTTATGTAATGTAACTGTTTTATATGGGTTGAAATGAGTTTTAAAGTTATGAATCATATTATGATGAGATGTTTTAAATTGTCTCCATTTACTCGGCTTTAGATGTTATAGATGATCTTTGCTTACTCACTGGGTTTATAAAAACTCACCACCCTTCTTTCACCCATTTCAGGCTCAGGGTAGTCTATAGACCGCCTATTTTGTCGAGGGTTTGCTTTTGGATTCGCACCCTTAGAAATCGTAGGTTTACAGTCGTGTTTATTTTTGTTTTTTTAGGGCTCACATGTGATTGTAGAATATTTTAGTATACCTTGGCGCAGTATGCTATTATATATACGAATTTATTTTGTTATTACTTTTTATTAACTGCTTATGTAGAATTTTATAAATATTATTTTATATGAAAATGGAATATTTTATTCAATATTTTTATTTAGTTTGATTAGCCATAATTTCACTTTAAATGGTGATTTAGATACCTAAATTTATTTTTAGATATGAAATGTATATTTTTCATTTATATATTATATTTTTAGCAAGTTTTCAAAATTTTTAGGTAAAATGACCAAAATACCCCTGTACGGTAGAAATTNAAATACCCTGTACGGTAGAAATTACTTTTGATTGTCTTTGATTTGAAAATAGTCTATATTCTTTTAAAATATGATATTTAGTAACTACTACTCACAGGGGAGGCAGAGAATTGATGTTAGAGCCTTGCGAGGTTTCGGTTGACATTTCGGGTAAGGTATGTCTATCTAGACATCGCGGCGGTTGTCTCGGGCTCGAAGATAGTATCGGGTCGTGACATTTAGACTTTAGTGTAATTTGGAGGACTACCCAATGATGATTCAAATGCTCATATTGTGAATATCCTAAAGATTTACGAGACATTCAAGCACAATGGGGTCTCCTTCCTTTTCATTAAGAGACAAGGCAAAGAGTTGGTTGATTTCCATTCTTGCTAAATCCATTACTATTTGGGATGATTTGGCTCAAAAGTTTTTAGCTAAGTTCTTTAAGCCAGCTAAGACAACGAAGATGTGGAACAACATCATATCATTTATGCAATTGGATTTTGAGTCACTAGATGAGGCTTGGAAGAGATGCAAGGATCTATTCAAAAGATGTCTTCATCATGGGTTACTTAAATGGCTGCAAGCACAGACTTTTTATGATGGGTTGTTGGATCCAATTAGAACTATTATTGATGTTGCAGCAAGTGGAGCACCCATGGAAAAATCTATTGATAAGGCATATGATTTGTTGGAGGAGATGGCTTATAATAATTATCAATCGCCATCTGAAAAATTGGTGCCTAAAAGAGTTGCTAGTATTAATGAGTTGGATGCAATTAATGCTTTGACTGCACAAGTAGCTACTTTAACTAAGAAATTCGATACTTTGGGAGTTCATGCTATTCAGAGCCTATTCATGACTCGTGACTTGTGTGAAGAAAGGCATTGTAATGATCATTGCCCAATTAATTTTGAATCAATGCAATTGTTTGGAACTTTAATAGGTAGCAAAACATTCTAATATTCTTTTTGTTAAAGCTTTGGAACAAACGCCAACCTATGTTAAGTTTCTGAAAGACATTTTAACTAAGAATAGAAGATTAGGTGAGTTTGAGACAATTGCAGTTATTGAGGAGTGTAGTTATATCATCTAGAATAAGCTTCCATCAAAGCTCAAGGATCTTGGAAGTTTCACCATTTCATGCACTATTGGCACTCTACTCTTTGCAAAAGCTTTAAGTGATTTGGGAGCAAGTATCAATTGATGCATTTGTCTATTTATTGGAAACTTGGTTTAGGAGAAATCAAGCCTACTACTGTGACCTTATAACTTGCTGATCGATCTCTTACTTATCCAAGAGGTATTATTGAAGATGTGCTTGTTAAAGTTGATAAGTTTATCTTTTTAATAGACTTTATTGTACTTGACATGGAGGAAAATTAAACTATTCCTATTATTCTTGGGAGACCATTTTTACATACTACTAGAGCTCTCATTGATGTTGAAAAAAGAGAACTTATCTTAAGGGTTCAAGACCAAGAGGTAACTTTTAATATTTTCAAAGCTTTAAAATTTCCTAAAGAAGTTAATAAGTGTTTTGTAGTGAATGTCATAAATAATGTCACCAATGAGGTATTTCTTGAGAATTATCCCAATAATCCACTTGAGGCTTCTTTAATTTCTATTTCAGAAAGGGATGATGATGAATTTATTGAATGCTTGAATTTGTTGTATGTTCCATCACGTGTCATGCGATCTAATCCTCAATTTAAGTCCTTGGACCTTCCAATTGCTTCATCTTCACCAACCAAGCCTTATATTAAAGAACCTCCTATCTTAGAACTGAAGCCATTACCAACACATTTGAGGTATGCTTTTCTTGGTGATTCATATATTCTTCTTGTTATTATTTCTTCTTCTCTTACTAATGTGCAGGAAGATAAGCTTTTGCAAGTGCTAAGGGAGTATATAAAGGCACCAGGATGGACCATTATAGACATCGAATGAATTAATCTGTTTTTATGCATGCATAAGATCTTCCTTTAGGATAACCATAAAACCACCATTAAGCATCAACGTAGACTTAATCTTATCATGAAAGAAGTGTTCAAGAAGGAGATCAATAAGAGGTTAGATGTAAGCATAGTGTATCCTATTTCAAATAGTGCATGGGTGAGTCTAGTCCAATGTGTGCCAAAGAAAAGAGGGATGACTGTAGTTGCTAAAGCCAACAATGAGCTTATTCCTAGTAGGACAATGATTGGTTAGAGGATGTGCATAGATTATTGAAAGCTCAACTAGGCCTTGGTGTCGAATTTACAATGCAAGTGCATGCATTGTAATGAAAAGTAGAGTATCGTTCCCATGAGAAATTGCACCCAAAAACTTTTGTTAAGTACTAAAATTAACATAACTTAATTTTATTCAAACAACCCAATTTAAAATTACTGAAAACTAAAAATAATAACAAAAATAGCAATTTAAACTATAAAAATCAATTAAACAAAGTCTAGAACCACAATATCCCTCAACATTTCATTTGAATCTCTTTCACTCTCTCTTTACTTATTGGACAACTGAGTTGTTAACCTAGAGTTCTAAATTATTTATATGTCTCTTCCGATGTTCTTATAAAAATATATTTCTTCACCAATCGAATATATTCCTATGCAAATTGCAATTAAGAAAGACTCATTAAGCGTAGACTCTAATTATGGCTACATATGACATGTAAGTATATTCCTACCTTACATGCAAATTAAATCAATAATCTCATGTAATTGAAATTAAACATATGCTACTTCATCTAAGGCTTACACTAAACTCCCTCTTCTAGTTCCGTTTAGGTTACCTTATCTTTCTAGTTGGTGATTAGGCAATCAGACGCATTAATCACAAGACTGAAATAAACAACTCAAATACTATCAACCATAAGCAAGAAAGAGCATTAACATGTCAAACTACACGTTGGATTCAATTACAATTCTAGATAAGAAATTTAGTTCCTCATAACTACTAAAAACATCATCCAAAAAAGTTTAACCATCAATATAGAAAGTATAAAAGAACTAAAGAGAAAAGAAACCTAAGATTTGTCATCTTTTTTATCTTCACTCTTTAAGGGTTTTTCCTTGCTTTCTTGCTTGCTTGACAACACTTTTTATTTAAAGAAAATCTATCTTAATTGTTACCTTCGAGTGCTTTGAAAAGGCCTTTAAATGGGGCCTAGAATCTTACTCAAAATCAATGTTGGTCCCAAGTAAATGTGCTAGAGAAGGGGTGAATAACACTTTTTGGCTCTTACTAAAATTGATTTCTGATTGGGGACAAATGCAAGATAAAATAAAGATTTAATGATGAATGAAAAACTAAAAACAGAGCAGACAATCACACAAGAATTTATAGTGGTTTGGTCCAAGACCTATATCCACTACCTTGATTGTTCAACCAAGGATTTTTCAAACCAATCACTATGAACGGTGAAATTCACAAGCTTTCACCAAGCTTTTACAATGGCTTTTACCAGGCTCAGCCAAAACCTTTCACAATAGTTTTTACCTGGATCAACCAAAACCCAACAACTAACTTTTTTAGGCTAAGTTAGAACCTGTACACTCAATCAAGCAATCCAAGCTTGAATAAATTCTCTTAGAGTGTCTCGCACACTTTAAGCATACAAGGAGAAGAGAAATAAATATGTACCTATGATCACTAACTTGATCTAAGTGGTACAAAGTGAAGTGCTTATCTCAAATACAAAGATAGGAGTGAAGTGCAGTAAGAGTGTAGAGAGTTTTTGCTGGTTTTTGAGCTCTTTTTAGACTTGGAAGCCTTAATTGCATTTTCTAGCCGTTGGGAGCCTCTTAAATACTTGAAAAATCAACTTTGATAGGTGTTAGGAAGTTTTTGACAGTTGGAAATAGTTTAGTGGCAGTTCTGGCCATTAATCTGTCTTCTAGTGCTCAATTCAAATTTTTTGATAGAATGATCTTAGTTGACTAATTGCGCTCTTAGTCGACTAAGTCGTTTTGTCTTCTGATCTCAGTTTTTGGCAGTGAGCACTTAGTCGACTAGCTTATTTCTTAGTCGATTAAGTTGTTTTTGTCTTGAAGCCCAAATTTCTGGCAGTAGGCTCTTAGTCGACTAACTTACTTCTTTGTCAACTAAGTCTTCTATGTCTCTCAATTCTCTTAAACTCGCCAGCTTCTTAATTGAATTTTAGCTGATTAATACCCTTCATTATCCAACTAAAATGCTTTTGTTTTGTTGATCAATTGTGGCTCCTTATTCATATAATTTTTGATATGTGTCTTTGAATGATTGATTTATTCTTGGCATATAATTTTTGTCCTGCACACTCAAGTAGAGATATTAGACACAAATGAATGGGAATATTTTATTATCATCAAAAACTAATGGAGCCAACAATCTCCCCCTTTTTGATGATGACAAGTATTCCTTGATTAACAGCATAGTGTCTATTGATTCCTTTTTGTTCTGAAAAAAATGGAGGTTTTCCTCCCCGTAAGTGTGGGCTCCCCCTTAGTGTGTGCATATTTTATTATTCATTTAAGCACGATTTTATTTATGTCATACAGATATATATATTTATGCATAAATATAGAATAATCAACAATAGGTGACTGGTTGACAAAATATCATTAATATTTCAGTTAACTGTCTATCATTAGCATATTGTTATCAAATTTTATTTATGCCATTAATCATTCAACAGATATAGTATAATCAACATCCATATACATTTTCAACCAAATTCCATTCACAATATAATAAAAATTAATTATCAGCATAACAGCCCAATATTGGCATCAAATCATTAAACAACAGCAGTCAAACTACCATAAACATCAAGAACAGACTTAAATGTTTAACCATCAGCAACTAAATAATATAAGTAGCTTAACAGCATCCCATTTTCAACACAGTAACATAAACAACAAAGTTCAAATGTTCAACTATCAGCTGAACAAAAATAGCAAAAAACCAAACACAATAGTCATTATTTTGTTCCTAAATTGGCCCTGGATCATTTCTATTTTCTTTCTTCCTTAGACTTTCTATAATTACTCCCATTTTTTGTCATCATCAAAACTAGGGGGTGTTCAATCAGATTCTGAAGAGGTTGAAGGGGTAGACTCATCAGTGCCATAATAGACATTAAGGGGTTCAAGTGATGGTCTTTTAGGTGAAGCTTCAGGGGATTGGTCTGAAATTTGCAGTGGGTCTTCTACAGAGGAAATGGCTGAGGGTTTGGCTTTTTCTGCTATCCTAAAGGACTTTATTCTCTAAAGGAATTTCATTTTTGTGGCCATGGTCTTCCTTCCTTTACTAGGTGGTTTAGGTTGCTCTTGTGTTGGTGCTGTAGCTTTTCCTTTGTCTTTCTCAAGTTGAGCAGTCTGCTCTGCAATGTGCATTGACTTAGATGCTTGCTTTTGAGCTTTAGCCTTTGCTGCCTTTTTCTCTGCTTGTTCTTCTTGAACTATTTGATGAAAAAACATCTATTATTGATACTTCCTCAAAGTTAGGGGGTGATGGCTGTTCTTGTTGAGGTTCATGATGGGATGGAGAATTTTCAAATGAGCCAAGGACTTCAGTGCCTTGATCGGATTCATCTTTGTTTTGAGGTTCAGGACCCTTGGCTTGAATAACAAGACTTGCAGCCTGAAAAGTGAAACCTTATGCCTAAAAGGCTAAACTTTCAACAACTTGTCCTGCTGGTGCTTGGCTTGGAGTAGCAAAGGTATCTGCAGCAGCAGGTTCAGAAGTCGATTTCCCTTTTCCTTTCATCACATTTTCAAGTTCTTCCAACTTTTCTTCAATTTTCTACATCTTCACAGCCTGGTCTGTGAGCTTTCCATCAATTCGCATCAGCAGATTCATAACCATTTCATTTGAAAATTGGGAGGGGGCTGTTTCTAATTGAGCAGGGAAAAAAGATTCTTCTCCTAGAGTAACCTTGGGAGTTTTAACAATTTTTTCTCCATCAAGTTTGTACCCTATCTTAGGCAAACTTCCAAGATAGATAGCTTGGTCCTTGCTTTTTTCTTGATCATTCTCATACCTAGAACTCCATATTCCCTTCTTCTTAACCAGTGATGTCACGACTCGGAACCTTCCTCGGGTTCATGATAACCGTCGCGACATCCCGATTGACACTCATTACCCGAAATGCCAATCGGAACCCCGCAAGGCTTACATATTAGTTTCTTTCCTTTCCTGTGAGCAATCGTTGTTAAACATTCCATTTTAAACAATTATCGGTCGTTTTCGGCTCAAATAAATCCAAAGATAATTTAATTTTTTTAAAAGGATTTATAAACAAATATCACTATTCAAAATATTGATTAAAATATAGCATTTTTATATAAAACAATATTTATAGAAACACGTGTAAGAAATCTTTTGTAATGTGTAAGTAAAATAAATTCATACATACAAAAATTTACTAAGTTATACTGTACAATAATGGTTACAATGACAAGTGGCCCAAAATACACCCAGTGTTGGTGCTAGAAACCTATTGTCTGTGTGGTAGAGATGTCAACTGGAATCCTCGACAAAATAAGGTATCTACAAGCTACCACAGACCTGAAATGTTTGGAAAGGAGGTGAGTGAGATTTTGCAATCCCAATGAGTAAACAGACATTATCATAAATATCTAAAGGCGAGTAACATGGAGGCAAGTTTAAACAACAAATTATGAACCATTTCATAATGTTTTCAATTTATTTCTTAAACCATAAAATATTTGTAATTTACCAAAACAGTTGTTAAGGCTTATGTCTTTTATTAAAAACAAGGCTCAAGCCAAAATTAATCCTCGGGGATACCTTGGTCGAGGCATCTAACCGAGTCCGCCAAGGTTGTTATAACATTTACATATGAAACACATTTTTATTTTTAAAACAAGCCGTTCCTTGGCATTGACCGAGTTACGCATTCACGTGGGGGTTCGATGTGAAGCGAGCTCTAACACTACCCCAGGAGTTACCCTCCTCGCCTCTACAATCAGAGTAACTATATAACCGGGTTTACCGTGCCCTTCTAATAGGCAGTCCACGAAAACCCGTCACTGCAGTGACTAACCCACCAATTTTAATAAAATTTTGACAGTATAACGTGGCTTTTATTTATTTATCCAGCCTGCATAGTAAAAACA
>NC_030852.1:21396197-21411843 GCF_000208745.1 Theobroma cacao
CCTTAGAATAAAATCAATTCATCATCATTGTACAGCATTGAGCATCCAGCCAAGAGTGGGTATTGTGAAAATTTAATGATTTCTTGCCCAATTTAATTTCTAAACACATTTAACTAACTAAAACTATCAATTTAACTAAAAATCAAAACCTAAAAATTTCAATTTCTCCCCCCTTGAAATTCGGCCAGCCCTTGATGTCACTTTTAGATCTCTCTCCTCAAGCATGCTAAATGGAAACAAAGGCATAGGAAAGGTAAAAATCAAGCTAAAGTCGAAAAATCTTACTGTTAGACTCGTAAACAGGCGAAAAACGCGAATTCCCCTTTGAATTTTTCTAGTTTCCCTTTGTTTTCTTTGTTTTCTTCCTTTCCTCTCTATTTCCTCTCTTGTTCTTCCTTATGGCCGGCCATCACTTTAAATTGGGTTTAAATGGGTTGACTTTTCATTAAAATAATATTAAACCATTAAAAAAATGCCATGTGTCACTTTCCCACTGGTCCGTTTTTAAAATTTCATCCATTTGTTTCCAAATTTTCACCATACACTTGTCCCACATATCCATAGCTTAGATAAAATTCTCAGACTTATCCAAAGTCTTGGTGAAGTAATTTTTGAAATTTACGCTTTTGCCCCCTTAAAAGTCAAAAATTACATTTTTGCCCCAAAAATTGAAAAATTGCCCATAGACATATTTTTCATCCCTTATACTCATACCATTCTCTAATTTGTCAAATTTGATCTAAATTCTCTCAAAATCTCAAATTTTTTCCACGGGTGGAAAAATTATGATTTTGCCCCTAAACTTCAAAATTTTCAATTTTTTCCCAAATGAACCCTCGAACTCCGAACAATCATTTTTAGGCATTCCTTGGCTATAAAATATTAAATTTCATCCTACGATTTCTATTTGAACTAGTTCGAGGTTAAATCAATTCAAATGTACCGTTAGGTACAATACCGGGTTTCGTCTATTCTTAGGGACTTTTTTAGCATAATAACATGCTACTCAGTGCATGTATGTTATGACATGTATTTATAGGGTCGGGTTTTACAAGTGAGGTGATCACATTTCCATATGGCAGATTTATTTTATCAATTTGACAAGTTTTCCACATCCTCTCAATCATAAATCTACCTAAGTTGAGTGAAGCACCACTAAAGGCATGCTTCATCAACCACATGTCCTGGAGGTTGACATAGCTAAGTGTGAGACCTTGACCTTCATAGACTCATAGTTAGTAATAGACGCGATATCCTTAATCAGGGGTAATTTCGTCATTTCTTAGTAAGCCCCTAAAAGTAAGTTTTAAACAATATTAAGGCCTAAGTAGGCCTAAGGCATAAATGAATGATGAAAATATGGGTAACATGACGAAGGAAATAAAAATGGTGATGATTTCCATGGTAAGGGCAAAATGGTCATTTTTCACCTCGGGTAAAATTTTTAAGTTTTCATGAACCCGAGCATTTCTATACCATTATGGACCTTGTCCCAGTGTTAAAAGAGTAAAAAGATTTCATAAAGGATTGGAGGAGAACAAGTTAACTTGTGAGGGCATTTTGGTAATTTAAGTGGAGTGGATAAGCTTGGGCTATAAATATCTCTTTCTTTCAACAGCTTTTTCTCTCATTTTCCAATAGCTTCTTCTTCTCTTTCACGTTACTTCCAACCTCCATGGAAGCTTGATATGAACCTCCATAACTTCCCTCAAAATAGCTCCACTTTTCATGCTTTTGGTGCACCCTTTCATAAACCCTTGTGCTCTTCCACTCTCTCACTTTAAAACCCTTAAAAAATCTTGTTTCCATACTCTCTCTCACTAGTTAGGTGTTTTAGAGAGAGAAAGAGGAAGCTTTAATAATAGCTTGAAAGTTTTTGGAAAGAATTTCAAATACAAAGCTACCAGGGTGAGTAGTACACTAGAATTGAGTTTTAGTGTTGAAAATGATTATTGTTTAGAATTGGGGGTGATTTGGTAGTTGGGGTTGTTCATTCACTTTAGAGTGATTAGGATGGTGAACATAGATGGCCACTTAAATGGCAATTTGAAAGCTAGCTAAGAGAAAGCTTTTAGAATTTATAAGTATGTGGCTTGACTTAATGGTGATGCTAATGTGATAATAGGTTCCAACGAAGTCCCACAGTCCCATTTGGACAATTAGAAAAGTAGAGTCGACTAAAGGTTCAACAAGATACCGGTGAGTGAACTTGCATTTCAAAATTATTTTGGGAATGTGAATGTATTTGTACAATGCCTTTGAATGAGTTTATTCAACTTTTCTTAAAAATGGGTACCTTGGGAACAAGCTTTTGATTATTGTCTTTATAAATGACATGTGGCTGTTATGGATTCTTGTTCTATGTCATTGTGTTGATATACATATATGTTGTGCATTGATGGCTGACATGGTGTGATAATGATAACCATGCGTGTGCACGATGTGGGGGAATGCACATGCCAGTGATGACGGTGGTGAGGGTGTTGGATGATGAAAGTGCCCATGTGCACGATGTGGGGGGATGCACACGATGGCATTAATTATGCACGATGTGGGGGGATACACACGGTGACTCCGACTATGTGCACGATGTGAGGGGATGTACATGAGCTGGATGAGATGATAGTGGTATTTGTATTTATCCATGTATGTATATGTATGTATGTTTAGAGAATGAAAACTCATGAATATGGTTTATGGTTGAAATGCATATGAATTTGGCATGTTGAACTTTGGAAATCTTTATGTGTTTCATGTTGATTTTGTTATTTTAGCAGGATGGCTTTTTCTTAAGGGGAATGGAAACTTTTTCCTTGGTGCTTTGATTCTCTCTGCAGTGAGAAACTCTCAAGTTTGGAGGGGTAATGCTAGTCGGAATCTTGCTGCAACTAGAAAGTTACTATAGCTTCTCGCTGCAGCAAAAAAACTTTCTATTTTGTTCCTTATTTTGTTCGGTTGCTGTCCTATTTTCCACTTTTTTGGTGCCATAGTTGAGCATGGACTTCTAACATTAAGAAATTAATCAGTTAAGTTTGAAATGAAGAAGTTTGGTGAGAAACCCTCGTTCGGCTAATAACTTGAATCCTAACTTTGCCGCAGCTAATAACCCATCGTTTAGTTGACTTGATTCGCATGAATGCTATTAAAGTTTTCACTCTCCAAATCCTTTGTTGAGCATGGACCCTTTTCATAAAGTGATTTACTCATATGGTGTTTACATGAGGGGTTTTAATAATAACTAAAACAAATTGCATTGTTTTGAAAAATGAATGCATCATGATTTCGTTAAACATTCCTTAATGTTTGCTTGTTCCCTTCTTGTTCACTCACTGGGTTTATACTTACCGTTTTCAACTTCATGTTTTCATATCAAAAGGCAGCCGGTAGCTAGGTCGAGGTGTCCTTGTAGATTTGTATCTTTGGTAGGTATCAATGGCATTCAGTAGCTACACCTTCACTGTGGTCACTTCGCTGGAAACCCAGAGTCATTTTGTTGTAAATATGTACAAGTGATGTAAATTATTAAATTGCATGTTTAGACAATATATGTATATTTTGATTGGTATGCCATTATGAGTTGGAAATGCTTAGTATTATTTTGATTCAAAGTTATGGAATATAACTTAGTAACTTTTGATGGAATGGTGAACAGGTCATATAAATAGGCTTGCTTGGGCTTAGTGGACTACGTCCATTGGGCCCATGTGCTGGTCATTGCCCATAATTTGGGTCGTGATATTAAGCTTCCACTTCTTCCATGAATATTTGCAGTAATGAAATAATGAAGAATTCTAATCTGAGAGCTCTTGATTAGACCGACATTACTTTTGGATGAATATTTTTCTTTCTTCCCTGTGATTATCTCCCACAAAGATGAAGCGATCATAGTTTTTAGGCACCTCATAGTCACCATCTTCACTTTCAATTATAAGCAGATTTCCTAAATCGACAGCAGTCACAACAAATTCCTTTCCATTTAAAAAGACATTTAGACCATCATCAATATAATCATCAGAATCCTCAAGTTCATCCTTATCTAATGCTATGCTTGCATAAAATTCCTTCACCAAACTAGCACTATAGGTTCGATTCTTAAAAGTGCTAAAATCCTTCAGTTTCATTTCTTCAAAATAATCTAATAAAACAACCTAAATTTCAGGGGCTTCATCAAAGATATTCTAGTATATGAATTTTTCACATGTAATTGGAGCATTTTCTATTTTCTTGAATCTATCCTCATGGGCTTTATTCCTAAATTTGGAGGATAGAATATTACCTTTCTTGGAAGATTTACCCTTCTCTTTCTGCTTCTCTGTTTTGTATTCCTTCATAGTCTTCTTTTTCCCGAATTTCTCAATCTTAGAGCCGGACATACTTTTCTTTTTCTTCTTTTGAGATTCAAATTGTGTTATCACAATATATTGGTATATTATCCATTGTTACTCCAAAAGTCTTTTAGTTGTTGTTTAATCCATAAGATTTGAGCATAGTAACTACCTAGAGAAATATATTCAGCTTTAGCTGTAGAGAGATCAACTGAATTCTGTTTTTAAGTTGACCATGACACAAGCATACTACCTAAAAACTGGCAGGTTCCACTAGTGCTCTTTCTATCAGTTTTGCTTTCAGCAAAATCTGCATCTGAATATCCAACTAGATTAAATGATGATTCTCTAAGATACCATATCCCTAAAGTTTGTGTATCTAAGAGGTATATAAAAATTCTTTTAACAGCAGTCAAGTGTGATTCCTTGGGTTGAGATTGAAAACGAGCACACAAACATACCCTGAATTGGATATCAGGCCTGCTGCCTGTTAAATAATGTAATGATTCGATCATACCTCTATAGAGCTTTTGATTAACCTCTTTTCCCTTTTCATCAACATCAAGTTTGGTGGATGGACTCATTGGTGTGCTAATTAATTTTAGCTTCAGCATGTCAAACTTTTTAAGCATGTCTTGAATGTATCTTTCTCGGCTGATGAAAATTCCTTCCTCACTTTGTTTGATTTGGAGTTCAAGAAAGAATTTCAGCTCTCCCATCATGCTCATCTCAAATTCACCCTGCATTTCTTCAGCAAAGTTCTTGCATAAAGCCTCATTAGTTGCACTAAAAACAATATCATCCATATAGATTTGAACAATAATTAAATCATTTAAGTATCTTTTAATAACAATGTTGTATCAATGCTTCCTCTAACATAACCTTTTTCAACTAAGAACTTAAAGAGTCTTGCATACCAAGCTCTTGGAGCTTGTTTTAGTCCATACAAAACCTTATGAAGTTTGAACACTTAATCTAGTTTTTCACAGTCCTTAAATCTGGGGGGTTGTTCAACATATACTTCTTCTTGAATGAAACCATTTAAAAATACACTTTTTACATCCATTTGAAACAATTTAAAGTTCATAAAACAAGCAAATGCAAGCAACAATCTTTAGATTCTATCTTAGCAATAAGTGCAAAGGTTTCATCATAGTCAATTCCTTCCTCTTGGTTATACCCTTAAGCCACTAACCTAGCTTTGTTCCTAATGACATTTCCTTACTCATTTACCTTATTTCTAAACATCCATTTTGTCCCAACAATAGGGTGATTTAAAGGCCTAGAGACTAATGACCACACACGGTTTCTTTTGAATTGATCAAGTTCCTCTTGCATGACCATTACCCAACTTTCCTTTTTTTCTGCTTCTTCAAAGCTCTTAGGCTTAATTTGAGATATGAAAGCTGAAAACTCACATGTCTCTTTAACTCCTCTCCTAATTTTGACACTTTATGTAATATCTTCTATGATTAGCTCTTGTGGATGGTCTTTTACATATCTCCAGCTTTTTGGAAGCTCATTATGCTGATTTTCAGCTCTTTGCAATGTTCCTAAAGGTGGAGGTTCTGTTTCTCTTCCTAGGGACTTTTCTTCACTGTTTTTCTTGTCATCTAAATTCATTTCTTCCATTTGTCTTTCAAGATCATCCGTATCGTCTTCATTAGCAGGAATTTCCTTTTGCAAGGCATTTAATTCATCAAAAACTACTGGATCTATTCTTCAACAAAGTCCTTTTGTTAAAAACTCTATAGGCCTTTGAGTTTAATGCATATCCTAAAAATATTGCCTCATCACTTTTTGCATCAAACTTTCCTAGAGGATATTTTCCATTGTTCAATATAAAACATTTACAACCAAAACTCTTAAGATGAAAGATATTTGGTTTCCTACCTTTGTAAAGTTCATATGGAGTCTTTGATTGTGAGACCTCGACCTCCATTGACACGTAATTAGAAGTAGATACGATAAAACGGATTAGGGGTAATTTCATCATTTTCCTCAGTGAGCTCCTAGAAGTAGGTTTCAAACAATATTAAGGGGTAAATATTTTTGTTTTTTTATTCTTTTTTTAATCAAAATGGTGTCCCATTGCATTTCGAAACTAAAATGGCATTTCATGTTTGGTTTAAATTTAAGATCTTTAGTAGTGGTTGACATGTAATTATAAATCATTTATGTTCCATTCAATGGTTCTACAGATTTAGATTTGAAACTAGTGTTCCATGTCGAGGTTTGGTATGGGTTTTGTTAGAGTTTGGCTTTTAAACAAAACCATGCCCAAATTGAGTTCTCGAACTTGCTCCAAACACAAACTTAAGGGTGGATATTGTTTAATTCGTGTTGGTTTGCTGATCTAAGTCTGTCCAACTCTTGATACTTATTTAATTTTGGAGTTACTTTTTATCTTAGCCAGGCTAATCTTCTAGTAACAGGCTTAATATTTGTATATTGTTAGCAAGAATTATAGCGTAGGAAGAGAATTAGTATCATGTTGGTCATCTTACATCTTTTTCAATGTCCAGTTAATTTCATGCTCAATTGCTCATCCACGTGCATCCCCAAGCAAATGAAAAGCACAAATCAATGATTTATCAGTTTTAGTAGAAGCAGCAATTAACACCTGCCATGTCCATCTAGGATAAGATTTTTTTAATGCATGATTATGACATTAACCTACACATTTTGTGGACAATTTTGAATATTAAGGGCTTAAAAAAGATACCATAAATGATGTGAACGATGTTCACAACATATATCTTTTTCAATAAATATGAGAAAGTTTTAAATAAGGGGAATTCATACTTTAAATTGAAAAATGGGATACAAAATTTAAATTTAAATTGACAAGTGGAATACACTTTGAACAGTAGTTTTGGATTATGATTCATTTTTTAGTAAGAAGCCTACTTTTTAACTGTCAAGCCTTTTATAGGAGAAATATATGGCCTGACAAGCCTCAAATTTTTTCTTTTTGAAAAGACTGACAGACCTTAAATTTAGTAGCGAACTAACGTGTCCTAAGGATTCCCAGGCTTTGGAGGTAAAGAAAATGTAGAATGAAGAAAAGAAAACGAAATAGAAATGCTTCTAGATTCTTGGGAGTGAAATACTCTTTTTTTTTTCCACCTATAAACTGTGTTAAAATTATTGAAAGTGAAACTAATTCACTTGCTCACCTTTTATTCTTTCATTGCTTGATTCATGGCTATTAGTTCTTCTTCTAAAATATAAAGCAAACTCCTACCCATCCCCTTTTTCTTTTTCTTTCTATTGATTTAGTTCCCACCTTACACACATGCAAGCATTAGGTCTTGCATACTTGTGTCAAAATAAAAAGAGAACATAGTCATAATTCTTACATTTGGAATATCGATCCTTCGTTTTCTTATGTTTTTATATTGTTTTTAATTAGAGCAATTAGAAAGAGGAAAATAAATCAATGTCATAATTTCAAGTTTTTAATATCTAATTTTATGTTTAATTTTTTTTTGTTAGGTTGAAGAGTGGGTGGAAGTAAGTATGCTTTATTTCACTATGTTTTGTTATTATTATGGATGAGTTTAGGATCTTTGGCTAGTGTTTTTATGCTTTATTTAATTTCTCAATGTTTAATGATTATTATGGATGAGTTTAGGGTATTAGGCTATTGTTTTTGTAATTTATTTCTCTCTGTTTTATGATTATTATTGATAAGTTTAAGACCTTTGGATAGTATTTTATACTTTATTTCTCTATATTTTATGATTATTATGGATGAGTTTAAGGTCTTTGGCTAGTGTTCTTTGATACTTTATTTCTCTATGTTTAGGATTGCTTAATCATTTCTTTTATTACCATGTTCCTTAGAATAGATATTTATTATGTGCACGAAATTTTTCTTATGTGGTGAATTGATGTTTACAAGCCTCTGATCGATGATGGTGATCTAGGGATTAATTAAATGCCATGTAAATACTTTGTTGTGGCAGTTGATGAATTTATGAAACCGTTATTGAGTGTTGTAACACTTTCCTATCTTTTTAAAAAATTTTATTTGTTGTTGTACTAATACCGATACAAATAATAGGAATTTCTTTCACTATTGTTTTGCACATGATATGTCCATTATAGTTACACAATGAAAATTGATAGGTCTTGGATGTATTTTCGATTAGATCAAGATGGATACATTAGAGATAAATTTTTAAAAGATGCTGAAAATTTTATTGCTTTTGTCTTTACTCAACATAAATACATAAATAGGAATAAGATTAGATCACTATAAAAATAAGGACTTTATCGATGAAATAGTATTTTAAAGTAATGAGTATCACAAAGAATGCTCTACTAATCAATTCAGTTGCTATCTACTTGGTGGACATAGCCATCGAACCAAGGTAGATGCCAAGTGGAAAGGCAAGGAAAAGAAGCTCATCAAATGCTTCTTGATTGAGAAACCACACTTCATGAGGGACTACCCCATGCATAAAAGCTCATGGCCATCATGGTGGACGATGAGGATCCAAGTAGCGAAAGTGGCAACAAATATGTAGAGGGACGGGATGAGCAATCACACCTGGGGAGCTTGGTGTTGCACAAGGAAAAGGAAACCCTATATAATACAAGAGAAAGACTAATGTAGTGGTAGGGAGTGCCATCATACACACCCTGGGAGCCAAGGAGAACACTAAACTTGGATAGGATCGAGTTACACTTAGGGGAGCAACAAACAATAAGGGAATGTCATATGGTCCAAGAGAAACCAAAATCAATGATGATATGACTGCCATAAACGAGGGCCAAGATGCCCAAGACATGGGGGCGGGATCATCAAGACAAGATCAGCCAAGCACTTATAAAACCAAAAGGCTCAAGCAATGGTGGATTGGTCACAACAAGTGCCTAAGGAGACAATGCATTCCAAAAAGGTGTAAACAAGCCAAAACTACACAGAATAAGGTCATTCAAGACAAAGACGTGTGAGAGATGACCGTGACATGGCAGTGCACAATGACATCCATTTCTTAACATTGAGGGAGTTGCTACATTGAGTAGGAGAAGAAGTTAGGACCTAAGAGTAGTTAAGTCTAGCCCAAGCAAGCTAGGTAGTGCAGCAAACAACAACTTAAGCAAGCTAGGCAGCACAAACAACCCAACAGGCCAAACAGCAAGCTCGGCCCATGTAGACAATGTGTTGTCAAGGTTTTCAAATTGAACTCAATTTATGATGAGTAAAACATTGTTTAAAGTCAAGGAACATTTTTCTTTCTACCTTTCCCAACAAAAATGGTTGTCTATGTCTTTGCACAATTTCTGTTTCTCATAAATGTGCAAAGAGAGGCAATTGTAGACACATCATTTTATCTTCCTAAATTAGTTGTTATTTTATATTTTATATATATAATTTTTTATATTTATCTTGTAAATTTTGTCTAAATAAGGGGATTATCAACCTATAAATATCTCCTCACTTTATTTGTAATGCATACTTGAAAAAAAAAAAAAACTTCATTTTCTCTAAAGCTTTCTTTCTTCTTCTTTTCTTTTTGCCTTCGTTATTTTGTGAGTTTTGAGACTTATTTTCAAAGTTTAAGGCCCCACGAAGTTGGACTAAAATCTTGACATGTGATAGTTGGCATCAAAGCTAAAAGGATCGAAGAAGAGAAATGGCTTTCACTGTTGATCAATCTGCAACCACCCAAGAGGTGAAGGAGACTAGAGGTGAAGCCAAGTGAGGTAAGTTGAATTCTAAGGACATGTGCCTTGAGAAACCCCTTACAAATGCCACTAACAGCCACCTAAAAGAGTAGCTAAAGGTTGTAGGTGCCTCTTGCAGTTGTTCACCCAATTATAGCCCTTAACCATTATGTGGTTGACCACCGTAACCCCTAAGCAACATCTTTCCACCTCAATATAATTTCAACCACCGGTGCCATTGATTGCCAGTCATTGTTGGTTGGAAACTTCAATAAAAAATGCCAAAAAATTTTCATTTTTTCACCCTTTTTCCTTCAATTGGGATAATTTTTTCAAAATCTATATCGATTTTCCTAAATCTTGTCATACATGTAGGTCCAAAAACCTGACCGCTCGACGTGAAATGGAATCGCCACCAATCTTTTTTATCTAGGTGTGACAAGCCACCTATTTGAGTATATTCCTTTAAAATGTTACCTTAAGCTTAACCTAAGTTTGTTTTAAATAGTAAGCTCTAGTCTACGGAACAATTTTTGAGTTCGGAAGTATGGTTACACGTGAGGAATATATTAGCACCCCGTGATGCTCATTTAAGGAACAATACCAATTAATCATTTGTTATCCTTATGTGATCCTTAATTCTTGATTTTTAATTTAATTCTCATTTCCCTTAATTTTTATTTACTTGTTATATCTCATTTCTTATTTTGTTTGGTGCTAGAGATTTTTTTTAGATCCCTTTAACACTCTGGTATGGGTTCTGAAATCCTCCTCATGTCAAGGGTATTTGAGAAGACATGTTTATCTATTTGAAAAGGCTTTTTTATCGAGTTTATTAGGCATTTATCTAGTGTGATTCCTTATCTTGAATTTTGTCCATTTTTATCTTTTATTATTATTAGTTTATTATTTCAATTTTTGTTTGTTTATGCATAAATGAAATCTTTATGTTGAAAAAATCTTCCTAGACTATCCCAATGCTTTGGTGAAGTTTAAGAATTTCTCCTCACCCAAGGAATTTCGTGAGAAAACTCGTTTCTACAAGCCTCTCGGAAAGATCCTTTCTTTAGGGATTTTCATATATGAACCAAGTTTATATTATAAATGCACATGATGCAAACATGGAATAGTAATGTGATTTTTAAATTTTAAAATAATGAGAGAAAAACCTTGTATTGGAAAAGTATTCCAAGATTATCCCAATGTTATGGTGAAATCTAGGAGTTTTTCCTCACTTAAGGAATTTTTTGAGAAAACTCATCTTTACAAGTCTCTCAAAAAGGTCCCATCGTCGGGATTTTTTTTTTACCCATTTGTAAAACAATTAACCCACATGCAATGCGAAATTGTTAATGATGCAAAATGAATGTATTTATAAATATAATATTTGATTTATACCTTTGCGATTATATAGTTGATATTTTACTTTAATTGGATACCTTTTATTCTTGTTGGATTTTAAAATGATTATTTGAACTAATAGAGTTTTGAAACATAAAATTTAGGATTTTCCTAATGCTTTGGTGAAAAGCCTAACTAAATTACTCACTTAGGAAAATTAATTCGAAATTGTGACTCTTCACATCCCAAATAAAAATTCCATCATTGACAAAATTCAAGTAATATATATTTATTCTAATTCCCTAATTATTTTATTGCCATCTTATTTCATTATTTATTAACCTAATTTATAAGTTTTTTTTATATTTTGCTAAGCATCAATTTCATCATTTTCATGGCCTAATTTTTTTAAAAATAATAAGTCTATTAACCACGCTAAAAGATTCCTAAATAAAATACCAAATATAAAACTTACTAACAAAAGAGACAAGCCTCAAGGAACGTACCTTACTTGGGTCAAATAGAAGCTCAAGCTTTCACTAGTTTTAGATTGTGGGCCTTAACAGGCCCTTTTCTCCTTTGTCGTTTTTCTTCCCTATTGGGCTTCCCTTCCTCTTTTCTCTTTTCTTTCTTTTCCAAAAATGAAATACAATTGCTAAGGTTCAAACCTTAAACTTCATAACAAGCCACTAAAGCCATTGTTAGGAATGTTAGCTCAATAATAATGCGAAAATATACAAGAGAGGGTGAATTGGATTTTTAAAATTCTAGTCTCAAAATCAAATTTCCAATGAAGGCAAGGTAAAAACAATTTTCGCAAACTTGTTTTTCTATCAAAGTGTGCCAAAAGTAATTTGAAGAGTAAATTAAAGAATAAATAAGTTAAGAACAAATTTTCAAAACTCTTCAAAGTAATGTAAAATGCACAAAAAAGAATAACGAAGAGTAAAGAGAAAATGCACAAGAAATTTATAGAGGTTCGGGCCTTCCTTGGTGCCTATGTCCACTCTCTTAGCAATCTAAGTAGTTTAATCCACTATTAAAAAAATTCAATATAAGGCCTTTTAAAGGTTCAAGCTTCAACTATAACCATTGCCTTTTTAAGGATCAAGCATAACCATTGACTTTTCAAAATACAAGCACAACTGTCATGACTCAGAACTCCCCTTGAGCCCGTGACAACCACCGCGATGCCCCGATGGACATTCATCTCCCGGAATGCCAACCGGAACCCCGTAAGGCTTAATATCAGTTTCTCATTTCCCCCAATGAGTAACCGTTGCCAAATTTTATGTTCTAAAGGATTTTGAGCTATTTCCAACTTAAAACTGATAAAATAAAAATTTTTATCTCAGAGGGGCATTTTGGTCATTTTCCATTGAAAATTTCGAAACCAGTTAAAAATGTAGTAAACAAGTACCAATCGTATAATTCACAATTAAAAATAAGTTTAGGCATCTAAAACCTTTATTTAAAATGAAATTATAATTATTTGAATATAATAAGAAGATAAAACAAAATATTCAATAAAATATTTTATTCTCTTATAAATAGTAATTTTAGAGTTATACGTAAATACTTTTTTGTAACTTGAAAGCAAAATAAATTCATTCATACTGTAACACAATAAACTAGAGTATTTAAATTAATTTAAATTTACAACATCGAGTGGGCCCATAATAACCAAAATTAAAGAAACTGTGAACCTACAGTGTGGAGGACGCTAATCCAATGGAAATCCCCGATGGAACCAGCTATCTACAGCCTACTCTGAACCTGAAATGGGTAGAAATGAGGGTGATGAGATTATAAAATTTCAGTGAGTAAACAAACATCATTTAAATCAGCTAAAGTCGAGTAAAAGGAGACAATTAAAATATCCCATCACATTATGTATTTCCCAATTTGAAAATTCATCCCAACCCATGAAAACGATTGTATTTCATTTAATTTCTCATTAAGGCTTATGGCTTTCATAAAAATTTGGCTCATGCCATCAAATAGTACTCGATGACACCTTGATCAGAGGTGTACACTCGAGCCCACCAAGGCTGTTAAAATTTTTGTATACACGTAAAACATATTTTTAGTTTGAGAAAACACAGTCGTTCCTTGGCGTTGGCTGAGTTCCCCTTCATGTGGTGGTTCGACGTGAAGTGAACCCTAAGCTTTACCCTAGGAGATACCCTATGCGCCTCTCCGTTCAAGGTAAGAATATAATGGGGTTTACCGTGCCCCTTTAAAAGGCTGGTCCACATAAACCCTCTACTACAGTGATTAATTAATATATAATCCACCAATCAATAAAATTCATTCTATCATGACATGGCAATTATTATAATTCATAGCCTTTCAAGGCTAAATACACATTTCATATATTTCAACACAAATACCAATTCAGCCATTCATGCAAATACTGTCATAAGTCATTAGATTCAAATTATAAATTTAATTCATAACAAGTGGTCTCCAATTACTCTATTCTTCAAAATCATCATTCAATTTTAAAACAATTTATAAAATCTTTTCATGTAGACACATTTTGTTTGTAAAACTCAAAATTTACCATTTAAACTCATTTTCATAAAATTTCACCAAAACCGATTAAAAACATACTTTAGATAATTAAAATGATGGTAAAGTTACTCACCTCACAATAGCGGGATTTTTACGACGCTATTGCTTCATATACGCGTACAATTACTCCTAATTGCCAATCATATACTTTGCTCAACACGCTTCCACATTAACTTTCCTAGCACAATTTAAATCCACTATATTTAGTGCATTAATTCCACTTCCCTACCTCTCATTCTATTATAAATCCACTCACCTAATTCATATCTTAATATAATTTTACTATAATTAATTATATCATTCGTTTACGTAATTCTTTAGATTATTAATACCGATAACTTATTTACGATATTAAGTGCCTATTTCAACCTTCTAAGCAACTTAAATTTACTTCATATCACCAACTAAACAATGCATAATTAAATAAAAAAAATTAGCCTCCATATAGTTCAATTTCAAAATAAATCATGCTGAAGAGTAAAGAAATTTTACCAAATTAAACTAGGTTGGCCCAAATCTCCACCTTCCTTTTCTTTTGGATTTTTCTTCCTTTGGTGTTTTTTGACTCTTATTCATGGACTTCTCCCATTTCTTTTTAATTGCACCATGTCCATTTTTCCTTTATTGGACCATGTCCATTTTCCTTGTTATTTTCTTTTCCTTTCTTTTCTTTTCTTTTCTTTTCTTTTCTTTTCTTTTCTTTCTCTCCCACCGTCCAGCAGCCTTGTTGTCTTCCTTTTTCTTCTCTTCACGTACAAGAGTTGTCCCAATTTCTTCCTCTCTCTTTCTCTCAACCCCAGCCACAACTTATTGTCTTTCAATTCAGAAAATTTTAGTAGCTAAAGCTGCTCATTTTTGCTTCAAAATCAGTAGCTATGCTGCTCTGTTTTTCTTTAAAATTTCAGCAGCTAAGCTGCACCTTTACCTCAAAAATTTTGCAACCAAAACAACCACAATTAACCATCAAAATAGCACCTCAAAACTTAAATTTTCTGCTACAAAATTTTGCACTTTTTGGCCTCCTAAACTAACAGAAAAATGGCACTTTTCAGCCTCCAAAACCAACAAAAAAAATGGCTCTTTTCAACCTCCAAAACCAACCCTTAAATGGCTCTCCTTTCCTTCTTGAATTGTAGGCAAAACAGCCCCTCAACTCAACTCTTTTTTCCTTTTGTTTTCCTTTCTCATGCACGGTTTTCTTTCTTCTTCCTTTGCTCTTTTATTTCTCTTTTACTCTCCCTCAACAGACCTCTCTTTTCTTCTTGGTCTTCTTCACGTAGTTTGGTCAATTACTGAAATACCCCATACTTTGATATAGTGATAAATAAAGTTGATCGAATGCAAATTAAAGTCAATTAAAATGTTTAAAAGTGATAAAAGACGAAAGGAGTAGTTTAGGATAAAAATATTTCACAAGTGAGAAAATAACAATAAAATAATAATAATTTTATCATAAGAGAATTTGTGAGATAAAAGGCGATTCAGAAGTCAAGTGAGGCATAATAAGGTATTTCAGGTACCAAGGAGACAAGATAAAATTTTTAAAATATTAATATTTAGTCGGATGTCGAAATCAGTCAAGAAGAAAGATCATATGGTTGATTCAAGTGGGGGAGAAGATGACAAGCCCGACTCTATCAAAATAATTGTCATGACATACATGTGATGGATAGCATGTTTGCATGCTAAGAGAGTCCCGAAAAAAATTTACAAAAGTCGGTATT
>NC_030852.1:21415161-21425312 GCF_000208745.1 Theobroma cacao
CCCCCCCCCTCCTAATTCACGAAGAGTCTTTGACTCTTTTATTGACCATATGGGCGACTGCCCATGTTGGTCCTCTAACATGTATATATATATATATATTATACTATTATTATTTTACTCTATGTTCATTTTATTTTTCTCCTTAATTTCACTACATATCCTTTAATCTTTATGTTTCAATTTCGATCCTTTTAATACGTCTAAAAACTCCAATTTTTATCTAACTTCCTTTCTCGATGCGTGTACCACTGAAATATACAAATTGCACCTCAACGCGGTATTATCACAATATTTAAATATTTATTTATCCGCGTTGGTTCGACTTAACAAAACACGCGTATTTCACTTTTGTCGCTCATTTCTACAAAAATCCACTTGTATTTCTTCTCCCCCACTTGAATCAACCATATGATCTTTCTTCATGACTAATTTCGACATCCGGCTAAATATTAATATTTTAATATTATTTTATTAATAAAATATTATTTTATTCTAAAAATTTTATCTTGTCTCTTTAGTTCCCAAAGTTCCTTATTATGCCTCAATTCGCATCCGACCAACTTTATTTATCACCATATCAAAGTATGGGGCATTTCAACAACCTTTAAACACTACCTTTTGAAGGCTAAGGTCTAACTTTTATGTCTTTCAAGGATCAAGCACAACCTCTAAAGACAGTTTTTGGAGGTTGTTAAAGTGTAACCTTTTTCTCTTTTACAATTTTGAGTAACAAGGATACCTTTAGAATATGGATTTTAAGAAACAAGTACAATGTAGATAGAGTGTGATGAATACAAAGATGTATACAAAGAATAGAAGTGGTAGCACAAAGAATTTGAAGCACAAAAATAGCTTAAAAGCTATATGGAAGAATGTATTTTGCTTGCCCTAGCTTAGTTTCTCTTTCTTTTTCTTCTTTCTCTTCATAAGATTTGGTTCTTGAGTATTTGATGTTTTTCTCCACTCTTTTAACCTTGTAAATGTGTTGGAAAAGTCTTTTTTATAGTTAGAAAAGCTTTGGAGCAATTGGAGAAGGTTTGGTGAAGAAAATAGTCGTTTTTCCTTTGATTTTCATATATAATAGCTAATTCTAGACCAAAATGTATCGATATATTTTGGGCAAAACCAATCTGTTTAAAATGTATAGATACTTTTGACCAAAGTATTGATACTTGTTGCTTAAAATATAAAAAATTCATCTTTTCGAACCCAATTGATGCCAAATACTTGGACAATTCAAAATTAAATGCAATTGAGGTTTAAAACTAATTTAAACAAGTTTAAAAACTATTCAAATAACTTTAAAAATCATTCAAATAACTTCAAAAATCATTCAAACAAGTTCAAAGATCATTCAAGTAATTTTAATCATTTTTCACATAGAAACACTTAATGCATTTCAAAAGCAAATGTATGAAAGTTTTTAACATTAATAAATTAAGTTCATAAACATATTCAAACAGCTTCAAAAATCATTCAAACAAGTTTAAGGATCATTCAAACAAGTTTAAATATCATTGAAGCAATTTTGATCACTTTTGTCATTTTAAAATGATAATCATTTTAAAGCTAATAAAGCTAATACCCTTTACCACTACACCAAGTCTTATTTTTTTTTTATTGTTTAAAACACTTTAAAACGATGTCATCTGGGCATTCTTTCTTCTAAACTCTAACTATTTAAACTCTTTCATTCCTCTCTCGTCTCATTTTTCTCATCGCTTTTTTTATTAAACCCACAGCTTTATCGCTCTTAGCATTAGAAAATCTCTAAAATTTCACCAAAAATTCCTCTCGATCTCTACCTTTTAATCAGATTACTTCATTTGAAAACTTCTATTTTTTTCATAGATTTAAGAAAAAAAGGCTCAAAAAAAATTATTCTTGGCTTTGTTTTTATGGTTGATGGTTGCAAGATCTAGGTTTTTTCAAAGGTTGCTAGGTTTATCCCTCTCTCTCTCTCTCTNGTTAGTTCCTCCTCTCTCTCTCTCTCTCTCTCTCTCTCTTTGAATCTCCTCATTTTACATATTTTTCTTGGTGTTGGGTTTTCTTTTTACTAAGGCTTTTCTTAGGGTTTTTTCCTAAATCCCCTTCTTCTCCCTTTTCTATGCTATTCTCCCTTATTTTTTATAGACGGGGAAAAGGGTTTTGAAAACCTTCCTCCCATGCTTGCTACCATTTGTAGGGCCTTGTATGCTACTGATGGTACCATCTTTGGGTTTGGTTTTTTTCAAAAATTTCCTTTCCTCTGTAAATTAGGGAAGGTAAAATGCATGGATACAAACTAAAAATAGATAAACCCTTCTTGGAGAGAAGGGAAGGTTGTTTGCCATGACAGTTGCCTTGGTTGCCAAGCCAAGCATGGCATTAAGGTTAAAGATTTTTCACTTTTTCACTTTTTTTTCTTATTTGTTGGGCATAATAAGTTTTCGGCTTTAAAAGCCCTAAGGCCTAATATGAAATTAGACTGAAAGTGTCTTTGGACTTCAATCTAAATAGACTCACACCTAACTTAACCCAATGTTAAATAAATAAAGACTAATATATGAAACAAAATAAAATAAAATAAAATAAATGTCTTAAATTAACCAAAACAAAATAGGGTGTTTTTAGATTTAAAATTATAAACTTGCAAAAAAAAAAAGCTTATTTCATTCAAAGTTTGAATGGAAGCACAAGGCATTGATCAACAAAACACTATCCTTAAAGGAACTCAAGGATGTGAGTGATGAAGACTGCGCGTAGGTGGTATTTGTGTCATTATCATTCTACAAAAGCATACAAGGCTATCAAACAATAACAAAAACCAAGTCCTTGAAATCAATTCTATACAAAATGTACCATATAACAAAATCTTTTAGACTACCATTTGGGGCACCATTTCTTTCACCGCCTAGTTACTACCTGTTTTGTTTTAAGTGCTTGAGCCCAATAACTAAATATAGGGGGGTTTCATTTTTTTCTTGTTAATAAAACGCTTAAAAGAAACAAGTTCTTTTTTTTTTCCAAGTTTATTATTTTAGATTTAGGAAAATCTAAATAGATTTTGAAAAAACTATTTCGACTAAGGGAAAGAGGGCGAAAAATGAATTTTTTTGGCAATTTTTATTGAATTTTTCGACCACCAATGATCAATAGTCGACGATCAAAATTTGGATTTGTGGTCCAACCTTGGGGAAAAAAGGGTAAGGTAGAGAAAGAAAGAAGGAAGGAAAAATGATTAAAAAAAACTAAATGTGTTTTAAATAGTCCCACCATAACGACGTAGTTTTGGACAAAGGAGAAAAGAAAATGAAAAGCCACATTACAATTTTTTTTTGTCTGTCACGTCAGTATTGTCTGACATGTTAGTGCCACATGCATTTGGGGAAGGAAATGAAGCTATTTAAGTATGAGTTAGCGCTTACGGAAAAGAGATTTGAATTAGAGTATAGGGTTTAAATTCAATTACACAAATTCTCAAAGCATAGGGCCAAAATTAACCAGTTTTGGGATAAAAAGACTAGTTTGACGAAAAACCAATATTTAATACCAACAAGGTTAATAAAAAATCAAAATAATCAAAATAATAATAGTAGTTATTTAGAATGAATATCTTAAAATGGAAATTTTGGGAAAGGTTCAAGTGATAATTTTCTCAAATTTTCCTAGGTAAAATAACTATAAGACATTAGGAGAGTATTCTGTGTTATAAGTATCAATACCTATAGCTAGGGTATCGATACTTTTAGCTTTTTTTCTCAAAATTAATGAGTTTCAATTTTTTTTACACTTGGGAATGCCTTGTTAACATAAAGTATAACATGAAATGATTTTGAAATGGTTGAGTAATACCTTTGCATTATGGATTTGGTTTCAAAGGTGAAAGCTAAGGATGTAAACGGGTAGGTTACTAGCTTTTTTTGAGATACCCTACTTTGAATCTGTTTAATTAGGAAAGTATCCAATCTTATTAAAATCCAAATAAAATAGTAAAACACTATCCAAAACAAAACCCAAATATTATAGCACCATTTTTTAATTTCTCGAATCTGTTAAATACTTGATTAAATAACTCAAACAATGCTTAAATAACTAAAATCTATATAAAAATTAATTTCTATATGTATTAGTTTATGAAAAAGGAAGTTGGTTAAGATGGCAAAGGTTATGTTAAAGGCAAGGAGGATAAAGGTTTAAATCTCACAAATTATAAATTTTTGAAACATTATATAATATATATGTGTGTGTGCGCACTTGTAATCGGGTTTGGATATAGAGTATCCTAAAGGTGATACCTGAAACTCATCCGAACTCGAGTTGGGTATTAAAAGCATTACTCGAATCCGCCCCATAACCGAATGTAGAGTACTCAAACCTTAAGTTATCGGATTGGATATTTGTGAATATGCTTATAACAACAACCTATTTACATCCTTAGTAAAAGTTGCATGGTTTCAAAGGAAATAGCATGGTTTTACAAATTTTCCCCATGTTTATATATGTTTGTTCCCTTTTTATGTCTTTCACTGAGTTTATACTCACTATTTTCAGCTTATGTATTTACTTCGTGCAAGTTGCAAGTTCTAATTAGGTACACACATATATACATGTATAGATATAAGACTTATTTGGGCTTAGTGGGCTATGTCTAGTGGGTCCATGCATCAGTCAAGACCTAAAATTGGATTGTGACAATAAAAAAATTAAAAGATATAATTAAATGTGAAATTAAAAATTATCATCAAAACTAACATAGGATAATAGGTGATTAATTGGCATTTTTTTTTGAATAAGCATCATAAGGGTGCTAATTCACTATCCACGTGTAATCATATCTTGAACTTTAAAACTGTTTTGTAGACTACAACGTATTCTTTTAATGAACTTAAGTTAAATCTAAAATATAATTAAAAGAATAAATTCAAATAGTTGGTCAATTACATTTATATAAAAAAAGTTAATTACGATTCTCTTTCACACTAATCGATTGAATTCTTAAACTTGCACATTACGACATGTTTTCTGTTAATTTGTCAAGCTATTATAACATTAACATTAATATTAACACGTTATCTTAATTAAAACAACTTATGTGTTAATATTTGAGACTATTTCCTTATCGTCAGTGAATTCTAGAACTATTTGTTTTCCTGAATTGGACAAAGGAGTAACGAGTCATCTATTAGTTATTGATAGTCATCTTAGACATGTCAAGCTGCCATTAGCTTACACAACGTTGCCAAGTAGGGAAGCGGAGACCATAACAAAGACAGTACAAGCTAGGCAGACAGCTATGATCAGTCCTCCCCTCTCTTCACCGTTCAAACAATGCCCTCTGCCTGCCTCAAGTGAACAGAAGAAATTCTCAGAGGTTTGACTTTTGTAAACCAAACCAAACCAAACCAATTAAACTAAACAAACTACTGCGATTATATTCAATAGATCAGACTTTAGGGTCAACACCTCGCACTCTCTCCCCAGGGTTATGCCGCATTGAATCCTTTGTCGCCCAAATGGGACCCATTTTATCAATACTCGTCAATCTTTGACATGGTTTCAGATGTGATCTCTCCTACTTTCTCTACTGTTTGGCAGGTGTCCCTTACCTGCCTAATACAAGCAAAATCATTCACCACAACAACTTAGCATCTTGACAGCTTGGCATCCAAAATTGAAACTACTGATAAGTGGGCCCTTACCCATATTCCCCATTGTGGGCTGCAATAAATACCAAACAAGGCCCAATCATGCTGCAGCTGTATCCTGCTTTTCGGGGCAAGTGTCTCTCTCTCTCTCATGTTATACAGTATTGGTAGAATTGACTCCGAGTCAATTCATTATGATTTAATAAAAAATAAGTAACTCATTTAATGTAAATGCAAAATGATTGGAAATCAAATTGACTTGAAAAAAAATATTTAAATCGAAAATGATATGAACTGAAATGATTCAAATTCAAATCATATTGAATCCGAATAATCTGAAAAATTAAATCATAAAAATTTAAACATATGTTTATTTTTTAAAAATTTAATAATTTAAATTTAAAATGACTTGAATTCGAATGATTTAAATTCAAACAATTTAAATATCAAATTTAAAATAACTCTAGCCCAAAATAACTTAAACTTAAAATTATCTAAATATTTTCAATTCAAAGTGATCAAATTTGAAGTGTCCAAATCCAAACCCAACAATCCTTGCTCAATTACCATCCCTTAACTTATCAAAAGAAAAAATATCAAATATTAAATATTATCGGTTACTTCTCTTTACTTCTCTTTAATGGAAGATCACGCGTGTCCCTTCTCCCAACCCACTTGGAAGGATGGCGTGGAAATATTTGGCTCTATGGGCTTCTCTGCTTTGACTTGTAATTAGTTGATTGACACATTGAATTAATAATCTTACAATTAATTGTTGGACGAGAAGAACAAGCGTTGAAAAGAGTTTTATGAAAAACTATATTTTTATTTTTGCAGGAATATAATACGAGGGAGATAAAGAGAAAGAAAGAGACCATATTTTAGTAATTATATAACTCGAAACCCTACTTATAGAAAGAGAAAGAGGTTTGCATGTTTTCCACATTCAAATACAATCCCTCTAAATAAGAACAGAGTAGATGAAAAAAATATTCAATCTAAAACTAACTTTACAATTCTTTTTAGTAGTTATTTTTTTTCCCTTTCATCATACTAGATAGGAGGCGTCGGCAGGGCCAATGGAACAAAGTGCAAGTAGGGTTCCTAAATCATTCTCAACAGTGATTCATGAATTTGATCTTAAAATGCCTTTTTAATTAATTAAAATTGAAGGCGGCATAAAGATGGGAGTGGCCAAAGCATGGTCATAGAAGCAAGGAATATGCATCATGCATATTCATTTAATTGACAGATGTGAATTTAATGGCATAATCGTAAGCCGTCCCGTCTACTACTAGCAGCATGGATTCCCATGCCTTGTGAAGTTGGGCTCGTAATATCACGAAGCATTCCTACACGTGTTTGCCATTTTTTTCTCCGTCTTTTATTTACTTGATGAGGTTATAATTATAAGTAGAATTTTAAATTACAATTAATGTTAGACATGTGCCCTTAAAAAATTAATTTTATTATTTATTTGATGTTATGAAATAAATTTGAAAAAACAATTATAAGAGAAATATAAAAATAAGTATTTAAATGAAAGAAAGTATTTAGAGAGAGTAAAAAGATCTTATTCAAGTGTGTATTTACAAATGAAGTGAAGGGACTTATTTATAGGCTAATAATCCCTTATCTAGATTGAATTTACAAGATGAAGATAATATTAAGGGATTAGATGGATGGATTAAATTCTAAGGTTGATCCAATCTAATTTACATCCAAAACTAGTTATAGATAATATAAATGGATATTCACAAAAATATTCATAACATTTTCCTTTGAATATCCATTGTATTAAGAATATGCCTCATTAAAACTTTATTAGAAAAAAACCTCATGGGAAAAAAATTCGAATGAAGGAAAAAAATTCGAATGAAGGAAAAGTAGTACATAATCTTTTCAAGAGTATACTTTTGAAATATTACCTCATTAAAAATCTTATAAAAAAAATCTAATAGGAAAAACTTTGATGAAGGAAAAGAGTATAGTGCGTATTTTACTTCTATAGAGATCTTTACAATGATGCATTCCAATCTTTTATACCAACTAGAGATCTTTAAAATGATACATTTCAATCTTTTATACCAACTTTTCAAATGTTGTAGTAAGAAGGGCTTTGGTGGACAAATCTATTAAATTGTCACTTGACTGAATTTGTTGAACACTAATTTCACCTTTTTCTTGGAGATCATGAGTGAAAAAGAATTTTTGGAGAACTATGTGTTGTCCTATCGCCCTTAATGTATCCTTCCTTTAACTATGTCATGCAAGCAGTATTATCCTCATATAACGTTGTTGGAATTTCCTTCTTGATTGATAAGCCATACATTTCTCGAATATGTTGAGTTATAGATTTTAACCAGACACATTCACAACTTGCCTCATGAGTTATTAAAATTTCTGCATGATTAAAAGAAGTAACAACTATGGTTTGTTTTATAGAACGTCATGAAATAGTTGTACCTTCATATGTGAATAAGTTACTTGTTTGGGATCGAGCTTTGTTTGGATCAGATAAATATCCTGCATCCGCATAACCAATTAAATTTTATTTTGATGCATTTAAATAATATAAGCCTATATTCATTGTTCCTCAGAGATATTGAAGTATATGTTTAATTCTATTCCAATATTTTAGAGTTGGAGAATAACTATAACTTACTAGTAAATTCATAATAATTGATATATTAAGTCATGTATTGCTAGCAATATACATTAGTGTTCCAATTTCAATAAGATACGGTACTTCAAGATCAAGAAATTCTTTATTATCCTCATGAGGTTGGAAAGGGTCTTTTTTCACATTTAATGACTTCACAATCATTGGTGAACTGAATGGATATGCTTCCTCCTTATAAAATCTTTTTAACACTTTTGCTATATAATTAGATTGATGGACAAAAATTTCATTTGTCAAGTGTTCAATCTAAAGACCCAAACAAAACTTTGTTTTTCCAAGGTCTTTCATCTCATATTCTTTCTTTAAGTAATCAATGGCTTTTAATAACTCTTCAAGAGTTTTAATAATGTTCAAGTCATCAATATAAATAGGAATTATAATAAATTTTTATCTAAATCTTTGTATAAAATACATAAGCATATAGAATTATTTCTATAGCCTTTTTTCAACAAATATTCACTAAGGTGATTTTACTGTATGTGTCTGGATTGATTTAATCCATTTAAAGATTTATTTAATATGATCAAATAAATTTTTTGAGAATTCAAATTTTGTGCTTTAGGTAACTTAAATCCTTTAGGGATTTTCATATAAATATCGTTATCAAATGAGCCATATAAATAGGCTGTAGCTATATTCATTAGACGTATTTTAATCTTCTCATATGTTGCCAAACTAGTTAATATAGAATTGTAATTGCATCCATCATAGAGAATATATCACTTCATATTTAATACTAAATCTTTGGGTAAAATCTTGTGCGACAAGCCGTGCTTTATATCTCATAATCTCAATTTTCTCATTTCATATTCGCACGAATACCCATTTATATTCCATTGGTTTAACATTATTTGGTGTATGGACTACAAGTCCAAAAACTTCATGTTTTGCGAATAAATTCAATTCCTTCTTAATTGCATCTTTCCATATTGGCCAATTATTTCTATGTTTATATTCTTTAATAAATATAAGTTCAAGGTCCTCGTTTTTCTTTTATAATATTGAGCTCTATATTATATACAAAATATCATCGACGTTTATTTACTAGTTTCATCTTTTCCCATCATGACATAATTTACTGAAATCTCTTTATTTTCACTAATTTCAAGTATTTGAATTTCTTCTGGAATGTTTATCAATTATGTTAGGGGTCTTTTCTAGAGTTTCTTCTTCCTCTTTTTTGACCATCTTGAATATTTGCTTCTTTTCTTTTTTTGAGGATTTTATTTTTAGAACCAATTGGTCTCCATGCTTCTGGCGTGCCTCCTCCTATAGGGATATTAATGTTAATAGGAGCTTTTGCAGCTGGTATATAAGATTTAGTTATTCCCTTTAAGTCAGTAAATACGTCTAACAACTGATATACTATCTTTTGCAAAAGAATTAACTTTTGAACTTCAAGTTCATATTGACTTGTGCAAGGATCAAAACTAGATAATAATAATTCATTCTAAAAAATTTTCTTTTGTAGCTGCTTATTTTTCTTATTACGACCCGAAACCATCCTTGAGTCCGTGACAACCGCTGCGATGTCCCGATAGGCACTCATCCCCCGAATACCATATCGAGATCTCGCAAGGCTTTCGTATCAGTTTCTTATCTCTCCTGTGGTTAATCGTTGCCAAATGTCTTATTTTAGAGGCTCTTAAGCCTTTTTTTTTTATTTAAAACAGTGAAAAAATAAATTTTACTTCACAGGGGCATTTTGGTCATTTTTCGTCAAAAATTTCAAATTCGACCAAAATGTAGTACTTAAGCGAGAAATGCATATTTCGAAATCGAAATTAAATTTGAATGTCTAAAACGTGATTTAAAATAATATTATAACCATTTAAATAAAA